>NC_069509.1:156850418-157150418 GCF_027579735.1 Bombina bombina
CCCTATTCTAAAACCACCCAAACCCCCCTTAAAAAAGCCTAACACTACCCACCTGAAGATCTCCCTACCTTGTCTTCACCACACCGGGCCGAACTCCTGATCCGATCCGGGCGATGTCTTCCTCCAAGCGGCAAAGAAGAATTCTTCCTCCGGCGACGTCTTCCTCCAAGCGGCAGCAAAGTCTTCATTCTTCCGGCGGCATCTTCAATCTTCTTTCTTCGCTCCGCCGCTGCGGAGCATCCATCCCGGCCGACTACTGAACTTGGAATGAGGTACCTTTAAATGACGTCATCCAAGATGGCGTCCGCCGAATTCCGATTGGCTGATAGGATTCTATCAGCCAATCGGAATTAAGTTAAAAAAATCTGATTGGCTGATTGAATCAGCCAATCAGATTCAAGTTCAATCCGATTGGCTGATCCAATCAGCCAATCAGATTGAGCTCGCATTCTATTGGCTGATCGGAACAGCCAATAGAATGCAAGCTCAATCTGATTGGCTGATTGGATCAGCCAATCGGATTGAACTTGAATCTGATTGGCTGATTCAATCAGCCAATCAGATTTTTTTAACTTAATTCCGATTGGCTGATAGAATCCTATCAGCCAATTGGAATTCGGCGGACGCCATCTTGGATGACGTCATTTAAAGGTACCTCATTCCAAGTTCAGTAGTCGGCCGGGATGGATGCTCCGCAGCGGCGGAGCGAAGAAAGAAGATTGAAGATGCCGCCGGAAGAATGAAGACTTTGCTGCCGCTTGGAGGAAGACGTCGCCGGAGGAAGAATTCTTCTTTGCCGCTTGGAGGAAGACATCGCCGGAGGAAGAATTCTTCTTTGCCGCTTGGAGGAAGACATCGCCCGGATCGGATCAGGAGTTCGGCCCGGTGTGGTGAAGACAAGGTAGGGAGATCTTCCAGTGGGTAGTGTTAGGCTTTTTTAAGGGGGATTTGGGTGGTTTTAGAATAGGGGTATGTGGGTGGTGGGTTGTAATGGGGGGGGTATTGTATTTGTATGCAAAAGAGCTGAATTCTTTGGGGCATGCCCCACAAAAGGCCCTTTTAAGGGCTGGTAAGGTAAAGAGCTTTGAAATTTGTTGAATTTAGAATAGGGCAGGGAATTTTTTTTATTTTGGGGGTTTATTATTTTATTAGGGGGCTTAGAATAGGTGTAATTAGCTTAAAAATCTTGTAATCTTTTTTTATTTTTTGTAATTTAGTGTTTGTTTTTTTTTGTAATTTAGTTTAGTTAATTTAATTGTATTTTTAGATAGATGTTTGTAGTTTATTTAATTTATTGATAGTGTAGGTGCATTTGTAACTTAGGTTAGGATTTATTTTACAGGTAATTGGGTAATTATTTTAACTAGGTAGATATTAAATAGTTAATAACTATTTAATAGCTATTATACCTAGTTAAAATAATTAACAATTTACCTGTAAAATAAATATTAACCCTAACATAGCTACAATGTAATTATTAATTATATTGTAGCTATCTTAGGGTTTATTTTATAGGTAAGTATTTAGATTTAAATAGGAATATTTTAGTTTATAAATGAATTAGATTAATTTAATATAAATTTAGTTAGGGGTGTTAGGGTTAGATAGAGTTAATATAGTTAATATAAATACTATAGTAACTATATTAACTATATTAACCCTAATATAATTAGGGTTAATATAGTTAATATATATAATGTAATACCTATATTAACTATAATATACTTAGGGTTAACATAGATAATATAGCTGGCGGCGGGGTAGGTAGATTAAATTAGGGGTTAATCATTTTAATAGAGATGGCGGCGGTGTAAGGGGCTTACATTAGGGGTTAATAATATTAATATAGCTGGCGGCGGTATAGGGGGATTAGATTAGGGGTTAATAATTTTTATATAGGTGGCGGCGGTGTAAGGGGTCAGATTAGGGGATAGATAAGGTAGATGACAGCGGTGTAAGGGGTTCTAATTAGGGGATAGATAAGGTAGATGGCGGCGGTTTTAGGGGCTCACAGTAGGGGGTTAGTTTATGTAGATGGCGGCGGGGTCCGGGAGCGGCGGTTTAGGGGTTAATAACTTTATTAGGGATTTCGGGGGGGGATCGCGGTTGACAGGTAGATAGACATTGCGCATGCGTTAGGTGTTAGGTTTATTTTAGCAGATCGCGGTTGACAGGGAGATAGACATTGCGCATGCGTTAGGTGTTAGGTTTATTTTAGCAGATCGCGGTTGACAGGGAGATAGACATTGCGCATGCGTTAGGTGTTAGGTTTATTTTAGCTGCCAGTTTAGGGAGTTACGGGGCTCCAATAGTCAGCGTAAGGCTTCTTACGGCTGCTTTTAGTGGCGAGGTGAAAATGGAGTTAGTTTTCTCCATTTTCGCCACGTAAGTCCTTACGCTGCATATTGGATACCAAACTGCGCGGGTTTGGTATACCTGCCTATGGCCCAAAAAACTACGGGCGACGGCAGAAATATACGCGCGTAACTTCTAGGTTACGCCGTATATAGGATACCAAACCCGCGCAAATATTGGCGTCGCCGGCTTTTGCGGGCGACGATTTTTATCGGATCGACCCCTTTGTTAGCACGTATGGATGTGCACACATAAGCAATGCCTTATATCTTGCTGAAACATAAGAATATATAGATTGACTATTATTTAGCTGATTGACTGAAGTAACTGATGATAATAATAATAATAATAATAATAATAATAATAATAATAAAAAGGATCTTACTTCATTTGTGCAGTTTACATTACTTATTGTCATGGCCCCACAAAGTTGCTAGGGTCCAAGAAAGCATATCTAGCTTGATGTTGTAATTCTCCAAGAGTAACATGAACTGGTTTACTAGACAGTGAAAGCCAGAGAGAAAATAAGTCAGTTTCTGCACATGCTCAGAAGATGCAGAATGCAAATTAGGTTTCAGCATGTCTGCTCCCTTATTTAGCTGTAGGCAGGACTAGCCTGATAATTTCTCATTTTGCAAGAAAGCAAGTAAGTTGTTTGCTGTTTTTTTAAACACAATCTGTTTCTTTGTATGTTTGACTAAAGGAGCACTGTTTCATATACCTTTAAAGACAAGCTTTCAAGAAGTTTCTCTCTTTCTCAGAGCTATAGAAGTGAGGACATTTTCAAAAGTTTATCTTTTAAAATAGATTGTTATTGTTAGTAAAATAAAATTGTCTTAAAACTTACAGCAATAATTTGGATATTTTGACAGAAAAGATCTCAGCTTTATTCCCACATTTTAAAAGAATACTAAATTCCAAATTAAACTAATGTGATTCATATAGAGCATGAAAAAAAAAAAACTTTCCAATTTACAAAATGTGCACATACATTTTATATGCACTGCTCCTACTGAGCATGTGCAAGAGTTCACAATATATACATATATGCGCTGCTCCTACTGAGCATGTGCAAGAGTTCACAGTATATACATATATGCGCTGCTCCTACTGAGCATGTGCAAGAGTTCACAGTATATACATATATGCGCTGCTCCTACTGAGCATGTGCAAGAGTTCACAGTATATACATATATGCGCTGCTCCTACTGAGCATGTGCAAGAGTTCACAGTATATACATATATGCGCTGCTCCTACTGAGCATGTGCAAGAGTTCACAGTATATACATATATGCGCTGCTCCTACTGAGCATGTGCAAGAGTTCACAGTATATACATATATATGCGCTGCTCCTACTGAGCATGTGCAAGAGTTCACAGTATATACATATATGCGCTGCTCCTACTGAGCATGTGCAAGAGTTCACAGTATATACATATATGCGCTGCTCCTACTGAGCATGTGCAAGAGTTCACAGTATATACATATATGCGCTGCTCCTACTGAGCATGTGCAAGAGTTCACAGTATATACATATATGCGCTGCTCCTACTGAGCATGTGCAAGAGTTCACAGTATATACATATATGCGCTGCTCCTACTGAGCATGTGCAAGAGTTCACAGTATATACATATATGCGCTGCTCCTACTGAGCATGTGCAAGAGTTCACAGTATATACATATATGCACTGCTCCTACTGAGCATGTGCAAGAGTTCACAGTATATACATATATGCGCATATTGGCCGAGGGTGTCACATGACACAGGGAGTAGGACAAATTGAATTACCTTTGAAATGTATTGCATTGTCTTTTTAGTTTGCATTTGTTGATTAAAGGGACACTTGAATCAAAATATACTTTTATGATTCAGAAAGAACATGCAGCTTTAAGACATTTTCCAATTTACTTCCATTATCAAATGTTGCACAGTCTTTTTATATTCACACTTTCTGAGGAAGAAGATCCTACTGAGCATGTGCACAAGCTTACAGGTTATATGTATACTAGTCTGTGATTGGCTGATGTCTGTCACATGATACAGTCGGCCAGAAAATAGGAGAAACTATAAATTTGACAGAAAAATGTACTGCTTTTGTGAAATTTAGAGTAGGTGTTATTGCATTGTATTTTTATGATACACTTGTTAATTATGCAATTCTACTGCATTGAGTGGTCCTTTAAGGAATTCTGCTGTGTTTAATTTTTTTCTTTCATGATTCAGATAGAGCTGATTATTCTATTATCTAATTTGTTTTGTTCTCTTGATATCCTATACTGAAAATGATACCTAGGTAGGCTCAGGAGCTGCTGATTGGTGGCTGCACAGATATGCCTATTGTGATTGGCTTACTGATATATTCAGCTTGCTCCCCGTAGTGCACTGCTGTTTCTTCAACAAGGGATACTAAGAGAATGAAGCTAATTAGATAATAGAAGTAAATTAGAAAGTTGTGTAAAATGTTATTCAATATCTGAATAGTGAAAGAAAATGTTGGGTTTCATGTCCCTTTAAGCATCTGGGATTCCTTAGCTGCTTCTAAGCACCTTTGCAAATTACTTTGGCAGTGAAGCAAAGACTTCTAAAATATGTCACAACCTGTCCCAAAATGATAGATCTATTGGGCAAAAGAAAAGTCTTCCACAAGTGTTTGAAACAACACTTCAAATCTATATGCTCAACGGGAAGTTTGATTCATGTTCAGAACCATCAAAATCTGATTAGGCCATTTGACAAATAAAAATACTGGAGTCTAATCACACATTGTCACTGCAGTAGAACTGGGACTATATTAAAGGGACATTAAAGTCAAAATGAAACCTTCATGATTTCGATAGATTATGCACTTTTAAACAAATTTCCAATTTGCTTCATTCTTTTGGTATCCTATGATGAAAAACATAAGTAGGTAGGCTCAGGAAGTGCAAAGCATTACTGGGAGCTAACTGCTGATTGATGGCTGCACATATATGCCTCTTGTCATTGGTTTACCCGATGTGTTCAGCTAGCTCCCAGTAATGCATTGCTGCTCCTTCAACAAAGGATGTTAAGAGAATTAAGCAAATTTGATAATGGAAGTTAATTGAAAATTTGATACAAGTTATTGTATGCTCTATCTGAATCATGAAAGAAAAATTTGGGGTTTCATGCACCTTTGACAATAGGAGAAGGGGAAAAAAATATAAAACAAAAAAAATAAAAACAAAAAAAGATAAATATGATTAAAGACCATTATCTTCCCAACTGGCCTTTTTCAAAGGTATATATGAGACATTTTATATTGCACATAATACAGTCCAGCTCCCATTAATAGATTGGTCAAAACCCTAACCAATCATAGATATTATAATATTAACATTTTTTTCCATTTTTTTTATTTGGAAGGATAGTTTTAAGTATTTGCAATTGAGTATACAGAAATAGATAAGATGGCTTTTGCATTTAAAAATTAAAAAAGGACATTTGCTCCACCTGCATGTTCAGCCCATGTCATTGGGTTGTAGTTTCAATAAACAAAAACAGAAACCTAAAGGAGCAATTCCCCATACAGTTAAAGGCATAGGAAACCCATATTTTTTTCTTTCATGATTCAGATAGAGCATGCAATTTTAAGAAACTTTCTAATTTACTCCTATTATAAATTTTCCTTCGTTCTCTTGGTATCTTTATTTAAATAGCAGGAATGTAAGCTTAGGAGCGGTCTCATTTTTGGTTCAGCACCTGGGTAGTGCAGATACACACACACATATATAGAGAAACAGAAACATATACAGATACACACACACACATTTACAGATACACACATATACAGAGACACACACATATACAGATACAATGTATACCTCACTTTACAGCGCTGCGCTAATACAGCACTTTGTGGAGCTGAAGTTCAACCTCCAAGGATTTTGAAACAGTGCTGTACTCATCGTGAGATTGTTAGAAAGGAACTGGCACCATTTTGTTATGCTTAGTTCACTCTGTTTACAGCATTACAGTGCAATCTGTGTCTCAGGGCTATAGTCTGGCACATTTTACTGCAGTAATTGTCACTATTTTACAGGTACAGTTTTTATTGAATACTAATTGAATACTGTGCTGTGCTAGTGTTAAACTAAACGTAGCACTATTGCACCCCTAATATATGTTAGTTCAAACATTGTTTCAAGTTTTGTAACACACTAGCAAGTAAAAAGAAAGGTAAAAACCATGATGTTTCACTTAAAGGCAGTTTTCACTTTACAGCGGGGCTCCGGTCCCTAACCCACTGTATGTGCAAGGTATACCTGTACACACACATATACAGAGACACACTCATATACAGATAAACACACATATACAGATATGCACACACATATACAGATACACACACACTTATACAGATACACACATATACAGATGCACATACAGATACACACATATACAGATACACACACATATATATAGAGATACACACACATATACAGATACACACACATATACAGATACACACACACACACATAAATAGAGATACACACACATATGCACACATATATAGATACACACACATATGCACACATATATAGATACACACACACACACACATAAACAGATACACACGCATATGCACACATATATAGATACACACACACATATATAGAGATACACACACATATGAAGATACACACACAAATACACACACACACACATATTTATAGAGATACACACACATATACAGATACACACACACTCATATATATATATACACACACATATACAGAAACGCACATATACAGAAAAACACACACACACATACAGATACACGCACACACATACAGATACACACACATATACAGAAACGCACACACATACAGATACACACATACAGATACACACATATACAGAAACACACACATACAGATACATACACACACATATACAGATACACACATATACAGATACACACACATTTATACAGGCACACACAAATCTACATATACAGATACACACACATATACAGATACACACATATACAGATACACACATATACAGAAACAAATATACAGAAAAACACACACACATACAGATACACACACACACATACAGATACACACACACGCACATACAGATACACACATATACAGAAACACACACACATATACAGATACACACACACATATACAGATACACATATACAGATACATACATAAACAGATACACACATATACAGACACACACACACTTATACAGGCACACACAAATCTAAATATACAGATACACACACATACAGATACACACACATATACATATATACACACACATACATACAGATACACACACACTTATACAGACACACACAAATATACATATACAGATGCACACAAATATACATATACAGATACACACACACATATACATACATAAACAGATACACACATATACAGACACACACACACTTATACAGGCACACACAAATCTAAATATACAGATACACACACATATATACAGATACACACACATACAGATACACACATATACAGAAACACATACAGATATACACACATATATACACACACACATACAGATACACACACACTTATACAGACACACACAAATATACATATACAGATACACACAAATATAAATATACAGATACACACACATATGCACACATATATAGACACACACACGCATAAACAGATACACACGCATATGCACACATATATAGAGATACACACACATATATACAGATACACACAAATATAAATATACAGATAAACACACACACATATGCACACATATATAGACACACACACGCATAAACAGATACACACGCATATGCACACATATATAGATACACACACACATATATAGAGATACACACACATATGAAGATACACACACAAATACACACACACACATATATAGAGATACACACACACATATTTATAGAGATACACACACATATACAGATACACACACACTCATATATATACACACACATATACAGAAATGCACATATACAGAAACGCACATATACAGAAACACACATATACAGAAAAACACACATACAGATACACACACATATACAGAAACGCACACACATACAGATACACACATACAGATGCACACATATACAGAAACACACACACACATCCAGATATACACACACATACAGATACATACACACACATATACAGATACACACATATACAGATACACACACATTTATACAGGCACACACAAATCTACATATACAGATACACACACACACACATATACAGATACACACATATACAGAAACAAATATACAGAAAAACACACACACACATACAGATACACACACGCACATACAGATACACACACACGCACATACAGATACACACATATACAGAAACACACACACACATACAGATACACACACACATATACATATACAGATACGCACACACACATATACAGATACACATATACAGATACATACATAAACAGATACACACATATACAGACACACACACACTTATACAGGCACACACAAATCTAAATATACAGATACACACACATATATACAGATACACACACATACAGATACACACATATACAGAAACACACACACATACAGATACACACATATACATATACACACACACACATACAGATACACACACACTTATACAGACACACACAAATATACATATACAGATACACACAAATATACATATACAGATGCACACACACACACATACAAATACACACACACAAATATACAGATACACACATATACAGAAACACACACACACACACATACAGATACACACATATACATATACAGATACACACACACACACACATATACAGATACACATATACAGATACATACATAAACAGATACACACATATACAGACACACACACACTTATACAGGCACACACAAATCTAAATATACAGATACACACACATATATACAGACACACACACATACAGTTACACACACACTTATACAGACACACACAAATATACATATACAGATACACACAAATATACATATACAGATGCACACACACACACATACAAATACACACACACAAATATACAGATACATACATATACAGAAACACACACACACACACATACAGATACACACATATACATATACAGATACACACACACACACACATATATACAGATACACATATACAGATACATACATAAACAGATACACACATATACAGACACACACACACTTATACAGGCACACACAAATCTAAATATACAGATACACACACATATATACAGACACACACACATACAGATACACACATATACAGAAACACATACAGATACACACACATATACATATACACACACACATACAGATACACACACACTTATACAGACACACACAAATATACAGATACACACAAATATACATATACAGATGCACACACACATACAGATACACACACACATATATACAGATACACACATATACAGAAACACACACACATACAGATACACACACACATATACACACATATACAGATACACACATATACAGAAACACACACACACATCCAGATACACACACACATATAAAGTACGCACACGAAATGACAGTTAATACCTAAAGCATTAAAAGAGAAAGCAATATTTTGCTGATGAGCAATTAGTAGTTATTCTTTATTCAAATGTGAACTTTAATAGCTTCTGATTTTCATTACATTTTACTTTTTTTTTTTACTTTTTAATGACAACCAATTTACAAAATACAGAGACAGAAGGATGTTACAAACGTTAAATGTTTTTGTAAATCAGACTAGTACATTATACTTGTCAGTTTTGGTGTTTGGTTAAATAAAAAATGGGGGGGGGGGGGGGTGGAGAAGTGAACTGCTCTTTATTAAAATGCCCTGGCCTATTTTTGGTCCCCGTCAGGCCCTGTTTGTAATCTAGTTATATCTTCTGTTTCGTCTAATAAAAGGCAAACTAAAATATTTAACATGTTTAAAACCTGCTCCTTGCAGTACACAGTATTAAGGTTCTATGATCATGGACTATGGTCGATACAGCAAATTATTTTCAATTTTGTAGGATATCTGCAAAGCAGCAATTCATTATTCTGAAGCAATTAAACGTAAAGTTGACAGAAGTCATCAAACAGCTGGACAGGCAGTTGTCACAGAGCAGGTAAGAAAAAAATATGCAATCAGTTATCTAACATATTTCACTATATGTTTTGTTATCATTTTTGTTTATTTATTTATTGCTCTGTTATCTTTCTACATTCTGTGCGATTATCTGTCACCTCTGTTATTGTATACATTTAATATTCCTTACAGGCTGTGCCCAGCTTTAAAGGGGATATTAAAGGGACACTAAATCCAAAATTGTTCTTCCATGATTCAGAAAGAACATGCAATTTTAAGCAACTTTCTAATTTACTCCTAATATCATTTTTTCTTCGTTCTTTTGCTATCTTTATTTAAAAAGCAGGAATGTAAAGCTTAGAAGCCGACCATTTTTTGGTTCAGAACCAGAGTTACGCTTGCTTATTGGTTGGCTGAATGTAGTCACCAATAAACAAGCGCCATCCAGGGTGCTGAACCTAAAATGGACCGGCTCCTAAACTTTGCATTCCTGCTTTTTAAATAAAGATAGCAAGAAAGAAAAGAAAAATTATAGAAATAAAATTAGAAAGTTGCTTAAAATTGCATTCTCTTTCTGAATCATGAAAGAAGTTATTTGTGTGTATTATCCCTTTTAAAGTCACTTTTTATGTTTATGCATCAGTAATTACTGCATTCCAAATAATCTGTATACAAACTAACACCTAGATTACGAATTTTGCGTTAGAGGCTGTGCGGTGCTAACGAGCAGTTTTGTCTCACCGCTCACTTACCTGCAGCGCTGGTATTACGAGTTTTCAGAAATCCGTCGTTAAAAGGCAAGAAGTGAGCATTGAGCAACATTTTGCTCATTACCGCACTCCAATACCAGCGCTGCTTAAGTCAGCGGTGAGCTGGTTGTATGTGCTTGTGCACGATTTCCCCATAGGAATCAACAGGGAGAGCCGGCTGAAACAAAGTCTAACACCTGCAAAAAAGCAGCGTAAAACTCCTTAACGCAGCCCCATTGATTCCTATGGGGAAATAAAAGTTATGTCTACACCTAACACCCTAACATGAAACCTGAGTCTAAACACCCCTAATCTTTCACTTATTGACCCTAATCTGCCGCCCCCGACATCGCCGACACCTGCATTATACTGATTAACCCCTAATCTGCCGCTCCGGACACGGCCGCCACCTACATTATATGTATTAACCGCTAATCTGCTGCCCCCAACATCGCCGACACCTACATACTATTTATTAACCCCTAATCTGCTGCCCCCAATGTCGCGGCAACCTACCTACACTTATTAACCCCTAATCTGCCGCCCCCAACGTCGCCGCCACTATAATAAACATATTAACCCCTAAACCGCCACACTCCCGCCTTGCAAACATTAGTTAAATATTATTAACCCCTAATCTGCCGTCCCTAACATCGCCGCCACCTACCTACATTTATTAACCCCTAATCTGCCGCCCCCAACGTTGCCGCCACTATATTAAAGTTATTAACCCCTAAACCTAAGTCTAACCCTAAACCTAACACCCCCTAATTTAAATATAATTTAAATAGATCTAAATAAATATTACTAGCATTAACTAAATTATTCCTATTTAAAAGTAAATACTTACCTGTAAAATAAACCCTAAGTTAGCTACAATATAACTATTAGTTACATTGTAGCTAGCTTAGGGTTTATTTTTATTTCACAGGCAAGTTTGTATTTATTTTAACTAGGTAGAATAGTTATTAAATAGTTATTAACTATTTAATAACTACCTAGCTAAAATAAATACAAATTTACCTGTAAAATAAAACCTAACCTAAGTTACACTAACACCTAACACTACACTATAATTAAATAAATTAACTAAATTAAATACAATTACCTAAATTAAATTAGTACAAAAAAGAACAAACACTACATTACAGAAAATAATAAACAAATTACAGAAATTTAAACTAATTACACCTAATCTAATAGCCCTATTAAAATAAAATAATTAAAAAAAAAACCTAGCCTACACTAAACTACCAATAGCCCTTAAAAGGGCCTTTTGCGGGGCATTGCCCCAAAGTGATCAGCTCTTTTACCTGTAAAAAAAAAATACAAACAACCCCCCCAACAGAAAAACCCACCACCCACACAACCAACCCCCCAAATAAAATACTATCTAAAAATGGGCATTTGTATGGGCATTGCCCTTAAAAGGGCAGTTAGCTCTTTTGCCACCCAAACCCTAATCTAATAAATAAAACCCACCCAATACACCCTTAAAAAAACCTAACACTAAACCCCTGAAGATCAACTTACCGGGAGATGTCTTCATCCAAGGGGGCAAAGTGGTCCTCCAGATGGGTAGAAGTCTTCATCCAGACGGCATCCTCTATCTTCATCCATCCCGCGCAGAGCGGCTCTATCTTCAAGACATCCGACGCGGAGAATCCTCATCTTTGGACGACTAAAACAGAATGAAGGTACCTTTAAGTGACGTCATCCAAGATGGCATCCCTTAGATTCCAATTGGCTGATAGAATGCGAGCTCAATCCTATTTGCTGATTGGATCATCAGCCAATAGGATTTTTTCTACATTAATTCCGATTGGCTGATAGAATTCAATGAGCCAATCGGAATCTAAGGGACGCCATCTTGGATGACGTCACTTAAAGGTACCTTCATTCTGTTTTAGTCGTCCGAAGAAGAGGATGCTCCGCGTCGGATGTCTTGAAGATGGAGCTGCTCCGCGACGGATGGATGAAGATAGAAGATGCCATCTGGATGAAGACTTCTGCCCGTCTGGAGGACCACTTCTTCCCGGCTTGGATGAAGACTTCTGCCCGTCTGGAGGACCACTTTGCCCGGCTTGGATGAAGACGTCTCCCGGTAAGCCGATCTCCAGGGGGTTAGTGTTAGGTTTTTTTAAGGGTGTATTGGGTGGGTTTTATTTTTTAGATTAGGGTTTGGGCGGCAAAAGAGCTAACTGCCCTTTTAAGGGCAATGCCCATCCAAATGCCCTTTTCAGGGCAATGGGGAGCTTAGGTATTTTTAGATAGTATTTTATTTGGGGGGTTGATTGTGTGGGTGGTGGGTTTTACTGTTGGGGGGGTTGTTTGTATTTTTATTTACAGGTAAAAGAGCTGATTACTTTGGGGCAATGCCCCGCAAAAGGCCCTTTTAAGGGCTATTGGTAGTTTAGTTTAGGCTAGGATTTTTTTTTATTTTGGGGGGGCTTTTTTATTTTACTAGGGCTATTAGATTAGGTGTAATTAGTTTAAATTTCTGTAATTTGTTTATTATTTTCTGTGATTTAGTGTTTTGGTTTTTTTGTACTTTAGCTACGTTAATTTAATTTAGGTAATTGTATTTAATTTAGTTAATTTATTTAATTGTAGTGTGAGGTTAGGTTAGGTTTTATTTTACAGGTACTTTTTTTTGTATTTATTTTAGCTAGGTAGTTATTAAATAGTTAATAACTATTTAATAACTATTCTACCTAGTTAAAATAAATACAAACTTGCATGTAAAATAAAAATAAACCCTAAACTAGCTACAATGTAACTATTAGTTATATTGTAGCTAGCTTAGGATTTCTTTTACAGGTAAGTATTTAGTTTTAAATAGGAATTATTTAGTTAATGATAGTAATTTTATTTAGATTTATTGTAATTATATTTAAGTTAGTGGGTGTTAGGTTTAGGGTTAGACTTAGGTTTAGGGGTTAATAACTTTAATATAGTGGTGGCGATGTTGGGGGCGGCAGATTAGGGGTTAATAATTGTAGGTAGGTGGCGGCAACATTGGGGGCGGCAGATTAGGGGTTCATAAGTATAATGTAGGTGGCGGCGGTGTCCGGAGCAGCAAATTAGGGGTTAAAATTACTTTTTTAGCACTTTAGTTATGAGTTTTATGTTACGGCGTTGTTCCATAAAACTCTTAACTACTGACTTTAAAATGCATTAGGACTCTTGACGGGGTAGGCTGTACCGCTCACATTTTGGCCTCCCAGGACAGTCTCGTAATACCGGCGTAATGGAAGTCCCATAGAAAAAATGCTTTACGAAGTTTACGTAAGTCGTTTTGCGGTAAGGCCAAAGAAGTGTGCGGTGACCCTAAACCTTCAAGACTTGTAATACCAGCGGGCATAAAAAAGCAGCGTTAGGACCTCTTAACGCTGCTTTTTTTACCCTAACGCACAACTCGTAATCTAGGCGTAAATGTTTTAATATGATTTGAAATGTCCTTTGGTTGACAGCATTTACATTGCTTTGCAGTTCAAAGGCAAATACTTTGAAAACCTTTTTGAATGTTGTATATGTTTTCTCCTTTGCAGTGGTCATTTAGGGGGAAATGTAACTGAGCACATTTACAAATAAAGCAATCACTGTGCAGCATGCAGGAAAACATTCCTGCAAATTACAGCAACACATTAATATCTCTGCCAGGGATGGCCAACTGGAAGCCTGAGGGATACATGCGGTCCTTGACGCTAATTTTTGTGGTCCTTCAGGAAAAACAGAACTCACAATGTGTGCCATTGTTTTTGTGGCCCTAAGAAAAAGCGTAACTAAAAATGTGTGCTTTGGGGTGACAACTCAGAAAACCCTCGGATGGGATTACAGCATATACAATATACCCTGCAACCTTGCCTAAATCTATTATATAATGATATCATTTTATTTGTTTGTTTATTAGGCATGCATTTATATACGGCCCTTAAAGGTCCACTAAAGTCAAAAGTAAAGTTTCATGATTGAGATAAAGAAAGCAATTTAAAAAACTTTCCAATACACTTCTGTTATCAAAACGTGCACATTATTTTTATGAACACAATTTCTGAGGCTCCAACTGAGCATGTGCAAAAGTGCACAGTATATACATATATGCATTTTGTGATTGGCTGATGGCTGTCACATGACAAATGGAGGAGGGAAAATTGGATTAACTTTGAAATTTGACAGAAAATATCCTAATGCTCATTTCAAATTCAAAGTAAGTGCTATTGTATTTAGTGGTTCTTTAAGGCTTCTAAACTATTGATATATGACCCCTATTTGCTAGGACGTTGGGGGTCACTGATCTATAATATACTTGCAAACAGAACACCATCCAGTTGTAACATAATAATTAGTAGTAACCAAAATAATAATAATAATTAAGGTTAATTAGACTGAAGTTTACTACAACTCCATTATCTTGATAAGATTGTTTTCTATCATGTCTCTTGACTCTCATTTCCCCCCGCTCATAAATCCATGCACAGACCTGAAAGACATTACAATAGAACTTGAATTATTAAAAAGAAAAGGTGTAATTATGTATAGTGAAACAGCTTTGCAATGTACTTTTATTATTCTGTCAACTTTTCAAGTAATATAAATGAGAATATTGTCCACACCTCTCAGAGAGGCTGGAGTGCATTCAATTGAATTTAGGACCCTGGCCCTGCTTCATGCTGCACATTGATTGCTTTAATGCACTGGAGCCAAATTATATCTGTCTCTAATTAACAACAGCAAAGGAGATAACATGAACACCACTCAAGAGATTTTCCAATTGGTATGCCCCTGGACAGTTGAACAATCCCATTTTTACTTACAGAATTAAAAGGATGTGATAGTCAGAATTAAATGTTCATTATTCTAATCGAGCATGCAATTTTAAACAACTTTCCAATTTGCATCTGTTATTAAATTGTATTTGTTCTCTTGGTATCCTTTGTTGAAAAGCATACCTAGGTGGGCTCCGAAATGTGCACATGTCCAGAGCACTATGAGAACAGTGTTTGCAACAGTGTTTTTAACAATGTTATACTTTTTTGAGCACAGAGGTCAGCAATGTTTTCGATAATGTATAACATTATTACAAATATTGTTGCTGACACCTCTGACATATAATGCTCAAGACAAGGGTGGTTCCTTGGTCTACCTAAGTATGCTCCTCAACAAAGTATTCCAACAGAATAAAGTAAAATTAGTTACAGAAGTAAATTAAAGGGTTGTTGAAAATTAGGGATAGACCTATATCGTTTTTTCAGGGCTGATACCGATACCTATTATTGGCCACCTTTCAGGCCGATAACCGATATCAGGGACCGATATTCTGTACTTTTAAAGTTTTGAAAAATCAACACAATTTCTACACAAATCTGGTATAAACTAAACATGCTTATTAAAATTTTAAACATTAAAAGTAAACAACTGGGAAAAATAAAGTGCTTGAAAATTAACTTATTAAATGGCTTCCCAAAACATAGAAAATGGCATAAATACCTTTAAAACTACACACTGATATAAAATTTAATTTAAGTCACTACTGGAAATCTAGATAGTACACAATTTCTTCAATACTCCCAGTTAAGTAGAACAACATTATAGTGCAGAAAGCATAACATTTCAGCATGTTCTTCTGTTTTTTCATGTATTTCTGCCACTTCGCTAAAAACACGCTCACTTGGTACACTTTATAGATAAGGGTTAAAAGTAAAGTAAAAAAATATATATACTGCCACTTGACAGGGAAAGAAATGACATGCTTTAATATCAGTGCTAGATTGATTTATTTGCTTTAATTTTTAATATGCTCATATATTCACTGGATTGCAAATACCTTCCCTGGTACTGAGGAGTGGATTATACGTTTCTTTGATATGTCACTTATGGGCAGTTTTATAAATGTATAACAGCATCACCTAATGGTCAGAGCATTGTTATCCACTGCTAGAGAATATTAATACTAGTCTCCTATACTGCATAGCTTTCTACTTAAGGTTTGTTGTTGTGGATATTTAATTGATGTGCCTGAACTATAATTTAATAAAAAATAAAAAAAATATGCCCATCAAAGGGGAAAATAAAATATTTAAATTTAAAAAATCCTCAAATATAGCAGCTTTAGTAAAATGTTTTGCAAATGTGTAAAATTTATCAAAATGTAACAAATAATGTTCTATATCTGACTGCAATTAGCAAGCAAATTGATTTTATGTATTGATGACCCCTATGAGCAAATCAAAAGTAATTTAGCTCTGTGTACTTCAGGGAAACTATGTAGCTTTAAGTGCCACTTATCAGATTTTCCATTTCACAAATAATATTTTTTTGTTTATGGAAGTGCATCTGCAGGCTGCCATTGGGGGTGTGGTAGTTGATAATTGAGCTCCCAGAAACAACTGGGCTTGGAGTCCGTTATCAGTGCTATTTATTATTAGATGCTATGCTATGTCCAGCTTATATGTGCTGTAGATGATTTGTGTGATGATTTGCATCACTTTTGCATCACGTAAAACTACATTGTTTCCCTGAAGTACACAGAGCTAAATTACTTTTGATTTGCTCCATATCGGCAATATCAGTAATATCGTCAAGTTTCTGGCCGATACCGATTATTTCAGAAATTCTGTATATCGGCCCTAATAATCGGCCACTCCGATAATCGGTCCACCCCTATTGAAAATCGCATGTTCTTTCTGTGTCATAAAAATTTTATTTTAATCTTTATCTCCCTTTAAAGTTTTAAATGCTTTTAAAATGTCTAATTTATATAGAGATGTTTTACAATGCATTTATTAATTTCTGATATATAAAAAGTAACTTTTCTGTCCTTTTAAAGGGATAGAAAGGTTAAAAAAAATACTGGTTAATGGACACTAAGAGCATATGTGCATATGCCGCTGAAAACCAGTATTAACATTTACTAGAAGCATGTTTGCTAAGTATATTGCAAAAATGCTATTTTTAAAATCATGTACCCAAACACATTTCAAATTTGATCTCTTTATCCTTTTAAGTCATTTGTATGCTTTTATATTGTGCAATAAGAATAAGAGGATTTGTATTTTCTTTATATTTGGTGATCTATTAAATTCTCACTGTATTTATGCTCTCTCAGCTCTGCATTATACTGAATAACGTTGAGCATGTGCGGAAGTTCATGGGTAATATTCTCAGAGATCTGGAATGGAAACCGCTTGAGCCTGCAGCAGATTCACCTTCTGGGGCTGATGGGAAACAGCAAGTGCAGAAAACTCTGAGCTCTCAGCTACAAAACATTGATATGGATATGCAAAGAGAGGCAAAGAATCTGATCTCACATCTAACAGAAAAGGTACCGGGGCTTGTTTTATTGTCTTATACAAAAAGGGGTATTTCTGATTGCGCCTTAGTGTTTCCTAAACAGGAAATACTTTGGGGCATATTTATCAAGCTCTGTTGATATCCCTTGTTTCCGGGTTGATCGACACCCCCTGCTAGCGGCCGATTGGCTGTAAATCTGCAGGGGGCGGCATTGTACCAGCAGTTCACAAGAACTGCTAGTGCAGTGATAAATGCCGACAGCGGACATTATATCAATCAATGTATCAATGTGTGGCGGACATTATAAGCTACTTCGTATCATGTCCGCTCGCACATTGATAAATATGCCCCTTTGTCTTAAAATGCTATGCTACTGTAAATGGATTAATGTATATATAATTGGACGTCTGAATTAAATATAAAATAGTACTATTTAATCTATTCATTAATCTGATTTCTAAAGAATAAATATAAAAAAGGAAGTTTTAGTAGTATATAAAAAGGTAAATGCAAACGTGTATTTTTAATAAGAAAATGTCCTCTTAATTTAGGAAGTATTATACGCTTAATCTTAGTAGTATATTAAAAAAAAGCAAATGCAAACGTTAATTTTATAATAAAGTAATTTTACTCTCAGTTAATATGAAATACAAGTTACAGTTAAATGAACCTTTAATTAATTGCAATTGATAACCTCTAAAAACATCCTATGACCACATAAATGGTAATTATTTGGTCTAAATGGCTAATGAAAATGAATGGTAAAACAGATCCGTTTTTAAAAAATCACTAAATAACTAAAATAACTAAAATACTTTCAGTGCGACATATCTAGTATAGAAAATACAATACTTTAACTAATTAAAAGTTAGTACACTTAAAGGGACAGTCAACACCAGAATTTTTGTTATTTAAAAAGATAGATAATCCCTTTATTACCCATTCCCCAGTTTTGCAAATCCAACACTGTTATATTAATACACTTTTTACTTCTGTGACTAACTTGTATCTAAGCATCTTCTGACAGCCCCTAATCACATGACTTTTAGTTATTATCTATTGACTTGCATTTTAGCCAATTAGTGCAGTATCTGCCACTAGCCACGGGCGTGATCACAATGCTATCTATATGGCCTACATGAGCTTGCTCTCCCCTGCTGTGAAAAGTAAATAAAATAGAGGCGGCCTTCAAGGGCTTAGAAATTATCATATGTGCCTTCCTTGGTTTGCTTTCAACTAGAATACCAAAGCAAAATTGTTGATAAAAGTAAATTGGAAAGTTGTTTAAAATGACATGCCCTATTTGAAAAATGAAAGTTTTTTTTGGACTTGACTGTCCCTTTAATGGAGTCAGCAAGAAAATATACGCCTAGATTACGAGTTCTGCGTTAGCCTTAAAAAGCAGCGTTAAGGGGTCCTAACGCTGCTTTTTACCTAACGCTGGTATTACAAGTCAGGCAGGAAAGGGTCTACCGCTCACTTTTCTTCCGCGACTCGAGGCTACCGTAAATCCCCTTACGTCAATTGCGTATCCTATCTTTTCTATGGGATTTGCCTAACGCTGGTATTATGAGTCTTGGAAGAAGTGAGCGGTAGATCCTCTACCGCCAAGACTCCAACCGCAAAAAAAAGTCAGTAGTTAAGAGTTTTATGGGCTAATGCCGGAACATAAAGCTCTTAACTACAGTGCTAAAAGTACACTAACACCCATAAACTACCTATGAACCCCTAAACCGAGGCCCCCCCACATCGCAAACCCTATAATAAAAAATGTTAACCCCTAATCTTCCGACCGGACATCGCCGCCACCTACATTATCCCTATGAACCCCTAATCTGCTGTCCCTAACATTGCCAACACTTATATTATATTTAATAACCCCTAATCTGCCCCCCCCAATGTCGCAAGGTCAATTCTATTGGCTGATCCAATCAGCCAATCGAATTGAACTTCAACCCGATTGGCTGATTACATCAGCCAATCAGATTTTTCCTACCTTAATTCCGATTGGCTGATAGAATCCTATCAGCCAATCGGAATTCGAGGGACGCCATCTTGGATGACGTCATTTAAAGGAACCTTCATTCGGACTTAGGACATCGGAAGAAGAGGATGGCTCCGCGTCGGCTGGATTCAAGATGGCTCCACTCCGGTTGATTGAAGATAGAAGATGTCGCTTGGATGAAGACATCTGCCGCTTGGAGGACCTCTTCTGCCCCAATCGGATCAAGACTTCTGCCACTCCGGATGTCCACTTCTGGA
Source organism: Bombina bombina (assembly GCF_027579735.1). Taxonomy (NCBI): domain Eukaryota; kingdom Metazoa; phylum Chordata; class Amphibia; order Anura; family Bombinatoridae; genus Bombina; species Bombina bombina. The sequence goes on from NC_069509.1 coordinate 156,871,206, forward strand.
CCATCGGTGGTCGGCTGGCTGAAGACGGCTCAAGGTAGGGTGATCTTCAGGGGGGTAGTGTTAGGTTTTTTTAAGGGGGGATCGGGTGGGTTTAGAGTAGGGGTGTGTGGGTGGTGGGTTGTAATATTGGGGGGGATTGTATTTTTTTTTACAGGTAAAAGAGCTGATTACTTTGGGGCAATGCCCCGCAAAAAGCCCTTTTAAGGGCTGGTAAAAGAGCTGATTACTTTGTAATTTAGTATAGGGTAGGGCATTTTATTATTTTGGGGAGCTTTTTTATTTTATTAGGGGGTTTAGATTAGGTGTAATTAGATTAAAATTCTCGTAATATTTTTTTGTTTTTTGTAATTTAGTGTTTGGTTTTTTTGTACTATAGTTTAGTTTATTAAATTGTATTTTAGTTTAGATAATTGTAGTTAATTTATTTAATTAATTTATTGATAGTGTAGTGTTAGGTGTATTTGTAACTTAGGTTAGGATTTATTTTACAGGTAATTTTGTAATTATTTTAACTAGGTAGCTATTAAATAGTTATTAACTATTTAATAGCTATTGTACCTAGTTAAAATAAATACAAAGTTGCCTGTAAAATAAATATAAATCCTAAAATAGCTACAATGTAACTATTAGTTATATTGTAGCTATTTTAGGGTTTATTTTATAGGTAAGTATTTAGTTTTAAATAGTATTCATTTATTTAATGATAGTAATTTTAGTTCATTTTATTTAAATTATATTATATTTATTATAGTGTTTGTGAGGCGGGAGTGCGGCGGTTTAGGGGTTAATACATTTATTATAGTGGCGGTGATGTCCGGTCGGTAGATTAGGGGTTAATAAGTGTAGGTAGGTGGTGGCGACGTTGGGGGGGGACAGATTAGGGGTTAATAAATATAATATAGGGGTCGGCGATGTTAGGGACGGCAGATTAGGGGTTAATAAGTGTAAGATATGGGGTGTTTAGACTCGGGGTTCATGTTAGGGTGTTAGGTGTATACATAAAAAGTATTTCCCCATAGGAAACAATGGGGCTGTGTTAGGAGCTGAATGCAGCTTTTTTGCAGGTGTTAGGTTTTTTTTCAGCCAGCTCAGCCCCATTGTATCCTATGGGGAAATCGTGCACGAGCACGTTTTTCCAGTTTACCACTACCGTAGGCAACGCTGGTATTGAGAGTTGAAGTGGAGCTAAATTTGGCTCAACGCTTCCTTTTCTGAGGCTAACGCAGCCATTCAGACAACTCGTAATACCAGCGTTGTCTTAAGGGAGCGCTGGAAAAAAAGGCTCGTTAGCACCGCGGGTCTTTACCGACAAAACTCGTAATCTAGGCGATAGTTATTATTGATACACTCTTTAGCTAAAATGAGTAGTAACAAGATGAGTAAAATAAACATCTTTGTTAGAAAGTATCTAATTGTGCATACTTCTCTGTTTTAAGCAGTCTTGTACAGACACTGCTCTAATTCAGACTTGAATTAAGTCTTAAACAGTAGTGCCCAGGACTTTAAGCAGTTAAAGGGTCACTGAACCCAAAATGTTTTGGCACTGGAAGATCCTTATTTCTGTCTTCTAATGCATTTATTAGACCAAATAATTAACATTTATGTGATCATAGGATGTTCATTAGCCATTTAGACCTAATAATTATGATTTATGTGGTCATAGGATGTTTTTAGAGGTTATCAATTGCAATTAATTAAAGGTTCATTTAACTGTAACTTGTATTTCATATTAACTGAGAGTAAAATTACTTTATTATAAAATAGACATTTGCATTTGCTTTTTTATATACTACTAAGATTAAGAGTGTAATACTTCCAAAACTAAGAGAAGAAATTTTCTTATTAAAAATACACGTTTGCATTTACCTTTTTATATACTACTAAGACTTCCTTTTATATATATATATTTACTCTTTAGAAATCGGATTAATGAATAGATTAATTAATACTACTTTATATTTAATTCAGACGTACAATTATATATACATTAATCCATTTACAGTAGCATAGCATTTTAAGACAAAGTATTTCCTGTTTAGGAAACACTAAGGCGCAATCAGAAATACCCCTTTTTGTAAAGGACAGCTCTTTACCACACAGTTTTGAGGTTTTAACTGTGTTTTTTGGATTGTTCTTTGCTTGCTCACTTAAAGCACTATTTATGTCTTATTGTCTGCCTGCTAGCCAGGACAGAAAATAATCTTATAACAATGTGTATTACTTACAGGATGAGCAAAAACATTTTTTAAAAAGATCAGTTATCAAATATTTTGTAGGAAATATTTGTTTGTACAAATAAAGCATATGGCACACCAGAGATAGATAGGTAGATTATAGATAGATAGATAGATAGATAGATAGATAGACCCACAATTTTAAGAATTCAATTTGCTGGAGAAAGAGGACAAAATAAATTTTAAAAATCTGGCCCATAGGCAGTTTGTAGTTTGTTTAGGAAGTTTCATGTCCTTTGAATAACACTGGAGCTTGTAATCTTTAGGGGTATTCAGTCTGGATTTTAATGTCCCTTTCACTACTTTACAATTTAAAACTAAAATATATGAGCCATTTTTTTGAAACGTTTTATAAGTAAAAATAAATATACCTGTATGGTCTTTAATGGGACAGAAAGTTAAAATTGAAATATGCATGGAACCATTTAAATTTTAAATAGAAGCATTTTTTGCAATATACAGTACTTCCATAAGCAAAAATACTTCTATTAAATATGTTACTGTTTTTTCAGCGACACACACACAAATGCGCACCACTATTCAAGCACCTTCTCATAGCAGTGGATTATGTAACACAAATAAAGTCTTTGCATGCACAATACACCAGCTGTCTGTGCTTGAATACTGGGGCAGAGGTCCACACAGCATATGTGCATATGCTGCTGAAAATCAGTAATACATTCTACTAGCATGGGATGGAATTACATTGAAAAAATGCTTCTATTTAAAATTGAAATTTTGAGCTTTCTAGAACTTTAACCAGAACAAAAGTTAAACCATCACTGCTTTCTAATACACAAAGACAAAACTGGAATTAATGTTGTAATCATATGTACTTTTTCTTCTATGCAGATGATTGGTGATATAAAGAAATATATTCAGCACATAAGTCTTTCTCCAGACTCCATCCAAAATGATGACGTAAGTACCAGGGTATGTGATGTTTAGCATAAATAAGATGTAAGGCAGTGAATATATTTGTGGGGGGGGTTTTAAGCTGCAGGGAAAATAAGTTAAGGAGAACTCAATATTTAATATTTAATATAAAATAAAGGAACATGAAACTCAAAATTAAACTTTCATGATTCAGATAGAGTATACATTTTGGAGGAAAAATAAATAAATATCTAATTTGCTTTGTTTTTTTTGTATCCTTTGTTGGTACACTCAGGAGCATGCACGTGTCTAGGTAATCTCACAAGCATACACGTGTTTAGGTAATCTCAGGAGCATGCACATCTCCAGTGTCGGATTGGCCCACTGGGATACCGGGTGTTTTCTCAGTGGGCTGCCGGTTCCGCCAGCAACGCAGGGCCACATCGGTTGGGCAGTGGTGAAGAGGGAGCCTCGAAGGAGGTCACGCAGCAAGCCTTGTGCACATGCATAGCGCATCTATTCAAGGCTGCTCCACTCCTGATGTGGGTTTGGGAGCCTGGTGGGGAGGCCCATTTGATCAGCTAGAAGAACATTGCAGGCAATTAAGGCAAGGTAAGGGGGGTGGGGCGAGGGCCAGGGGGCGGTGGCATACACATGTTTAGGTAACTTCTTAATCTCAGGAGCATACACGTGGCTGTAGTACTATATATGGCAGCAGTGCTGCAGCAATGCATGCTCTCTCCTGAGCCTACTCAAATGTACAATAAATCCTACAAAGAAAACAAAGCAAATAGAAGCTAACTGGATTTTATTCTAATTATTTGCTGTAACTGATTCATTAAAGTTTAATGCTGAGTTTCATGCCCCTTAAATGGAGAAATAAAATAAAATAATTATAGTATAAAATATTGTAAGCTGCATGTTACATACTGATCTGTATAGTTACCCAGTGTTGCCAGTTGTTATATCACTTTAAAGGAACAGTCTAGTCAAAATTAAACGTTCATGATTCATATAGAGCAGCAATTTTAAGCAACTTTCTAATTTACTCCTATTATCAATTTTCTTTGTTCTCTTTGTATCTTTATTTGATAAAGCAAGAATGTAAGCTTTGCAGACAGCCCATTTTTGGTTGAGCACCTGGGTAGCGCTTGCTGATTGGTGTCTAAATGTAGCCACTAATCAGCAAGGGCTTCCCAAGGTGATGAACCAAAAATGAGCCAGCTCCCAAGCTTACTTTCTTACTGTTTCAAATAAAGATACCAAGAGAACAAAAAAATTGATAATAGGAGTAAATTAGAAAGTTGCTTAAAATTGCTGTTCTATCTGAATCATGAAAGTTTAATTTTGACTCGACTATCCCTTTAAGCAAACATAGGGGGAGGGGCATATTTTGGCCTCGGCTAACTACACCTTTTTATGGGGTAGCACAATTTGCCCCACCCTATGCTCTCTAAATGTTGTATTTAATAATTTTATTACAAAAAACGACCCCTGTTTTTCTAGTGAGTAGGGATTCCAAGAAAATGACCATCCTCGTTAGCATAAATTTGCACAGCATAACTCAGAAACACAATCAGAAGAAATTTCACTATGACAGGGGCTTTGTTTCAAAATGTATTCTTTATTTTCTACATTGACATGAACTTTAAAAATACCGGCCATGTTTATAAAATACCAGCTTTGTGGCAACCCTATGAGAAATATACGAAGCAAACATGAGCTGAAAACAAAATACAATTCGCTAAATTAAGGATATTAAATGTCCAACCACGTTTTATATCAATGCCTACAAATAACAATAAGACTGTAGAACTACCTACAATGAGGCATTTTATTGAGCAATTAAATTATGTTTATTGCAATTTACTAAATGTTGCATTAATTTCTAAGCTGGATGCATCCTGGCTACTTTTTTTTTGTTTTTCAAATTATATATTAAAGGGAGAGTTTACTCAAAAATTTTCTCCTCTTTAATTTGTTCCCAATGATTCACTTTACCTGCTGGAGTGTATTAAATTGTTTACAAGTTTTTTTTCCTTTACGCTTTTATTGGCATTTCAAATAGTTGATTTAGCCTGTGGTATCCCCACCTATCCTAAAAATGTCTGGCCTTAGGTTCAAGCTATAGATAGATAAGCTGTGTAAACACAGCCAGCAGAAGAAATTACACTCCCAGTGGGGTATAGAAGAGATAAGGTAATAAAATTTTAATTTTCCATTGTCTTTGTTTTATGAACAGATATAAGATGAAGAAGCAGGTATATGTACACAATGTGATAAAGTAATGAGATCTGATTATACCTACAAGTTCAACCCATTTTATTAGATTGTGGCTTCAAAACACAAAATCAGCTAATTCATATACACAAATAAACCTTAAAAACAACTTATCATACATTTTATACTCTGCAGTTGGCAAAAAAGTATTTGGAAACACATTAAAATAATTTTACAGGTTACTGTCCCTTTAAAGGAACAGTAAAGTCTTTAAACGTTCATGATTCAGATAGAGCGTGCTTTTTTATTTAACTTTACAATTTATTTCTATTATCAAATTTGCTTTGTTCTTTTGGTATCCTAGGTAGGCTCAAGGACTGCAATACACTACTGGGACCTAGCTGCTGATTGGTGGCTGCAAACATTTGTATCTTGTCATTGGCTCATCTGATGTGTTCAACTAGCTCCCAGTAGGGTCTTTCTGCCCCTGAGCATACCTAGGTTTACTCTTCAACAAAGGATACCAAGAGAACAATGGAAATGTGATAATAAAAGTAAATTGGAAGGTTGTTTAAAATGTCATGCTCTATCTAATTCATGAAAGTTTAATTCTGAATCTACTGTTCCTTTAATTATCCTAAATTATAAAAGGCCAGGTATGTTTGTCCGACGCAGCAATGCAAAGTAGAGACTGCAACCACGAGACAAACATACCTGGCCTTAACCTCTTAACGACCAGCGCCGATGCGCAGTAGAGACTGCATGAGACAAGCGTGAGGATGGTGCTGGTCGTTAAGCCCTTAAGGACCAGCGTCGTACCCTGTACGACGCTGCTGTCCTGGGCCTCTCTCTGCCGCAATCTCGCTAAAAGTAGCGAGATTGCGCTATTTCCGCATGCCCCACGAGTGGAGCAGTGCAGAAATAGTCTTGCAGACTCTGAATTGGGCAGCGGTGGTGCCAATTGTTGGTGGCGTGGAAGGGTTAGGAGGGAGGTGGGTGGGCGGCCCATCGCTGGAGGTTGGCGGGAACAGGTGGGACCGCTACACTACAGAAAACATATGGTGATATATTGGTTTCTTTAGAAGAGATGTATTAGAGCTGCACCTCACTGAAGAAGCCCAGAGAAGTCCAAACGCACTTCTGAGGTTTACAAGTCACTCCTCTCTCATTGATTGGTACTTTATAGCTGTATCTTGTTTAGACACAACCAAGGTGATACACTGCAGGAAAGTTCTTCTCTGTGAAAGTCAGATTTGGGTTAAAAGAAGCTGATCTGGGGAGGGGACTAACCATAGAACAAGCTATTTAGGACTTGTTTGTTCCCTGGTTGAGCTCTTCTCTTTGTCAGTTTATGCATATTATGAACGTTACTATATCACAATTTGCAATGTTTGCTATTTAATTCTCTTACCTCTTGTGTATTTGACAGCAGTTGGGGCATGAAGGATTTAATCTTATGGAAGGGAGCTGTCCAATGTTTTTATTGCATAGTTCTAGGCGGTTCCAGCATGCATGTGTCTCAGGGTGGAATCACTGTAGGTGGGATGGGACCACATGTGGTCTGTGGGTAGAGTTGGGTGGTAAAGGGTGTTACTGGGAGGTTAGGGACATGGATGGGCCATCGTGGGAGTGGCTTGGAGAGGCTGGTGTGTCCCTCCAACTCAACAAAGCAGAGGTGCAACCTTAAAGTGTAGTGAAAATACATATGAAAAAAAGTGTGAAATACAGGTGTCGCTATTAAAAAATCACAATATATTCAATTTTAGTATAAAGGGCCATCGGAAGTATAAGATTTGAAGTTCATGATCTCACTTTCTCACTAATCATTCACAACCCTCTATATCTGTACAGACATATATGTGTGAATTTGTATATTTATTCACATTTAAGCAGTTGAAGAAAGAGAGGGGAGTATTCCCTTTTTGCTTTCCAATAAGGGGGTTTAAAGGGACAGTCTAGTCAAAATTAAACATTCATGATTCAGATAAGGCATGCAATTTTAAACAACTTTCCAATTTACTTTCCCGTTTGCTTTGTTCTCTTTGTATTCTTTGTTGAAAGCTAAACCTGGGTAGACTCATATGCTAATTTCTAAGCCCTTGAAGGTCACCTCTTATCTCAGTGCATTTGGACAGTTTTTAACAGCTAGACGGCGCTAGTTCATGTATGCCATATAGATAACATTGTGCTCACTCCTGTGGATTTACCTATAAGTCAGCATTGATTGGCTAAAATGCAAGTTTGTCAAAATAAATAAGGGGGGCAGTCTGCAGAAGCTTAGATACAAGGTAATCACAGAGGTAGAAATATATTGATATAACTGTGTTGGTTATGCAAAACTGGGGAATGGGTAATAAAAGGATTATCTATATTTTTAAACAATAAAATTTCTGGAGTAGGCTGTCCCTTTAACATTGATTCAGCGCAGCTTTTTTTTTCATTTAATTAATTTAACATATTTTTGTAAATTTACAGATCCAAATGAATTTTGAAACTCTATAACTAATTTATATATTTTAGACATGTGCATTGGTTTTTGGACTTATGCGTTTTTGTCTGAATATTGACTCTTTCGTGGCATACCGAGTGGATCAATAAAAATAGGACAGAATCTGGAGCATAATGAAATTTTTACTTTTGTTTAGTTTTCGTTCTGAACTTTCAGCACCAAAAACAGGAGAGAACACAAATTAGCTCCTTCTTTGCATTGATGTACAGTGGGTCTGACCATTCATGTGTACAACTCCCCCTGTCCAATCCTGACAGAACATCACTAAATGATTGATGTAAGGGCCAGCAAGTCAAGCATTAAATACCAAAAAGGCTTGTCCAATCCACTGTTAACCTAGCATTTGGAGGTGGTAGTCTAGTGAATATCAGCCATCTTCTAATCATTTTTCTTTAGCTTCGGACCAGTGCAGTGGTATGTGCCTGTGTCAGCTTGCGGTGCTGTTTTTTGCTGTAATATTGTGCAGAATCAGATTTTTCTTGCAGTGCAGAAACTGCACACATTCTGCATTTTTTTCATTCTGGGGACCAGGAAATTATTTTTTCTTTATTTTAGTGTTAAAGAGTTGTAGCTTAATAATATTGCAGTGTGGGCATAGCTGTGACTGATAGTTATGTAGGCTTGCTGCCTTTATTTGGTGGGGGAAGGGATAATTTAAGTTGTACCCTTTGTGTATGGAAACATTTTTATTTTCTTGCAGTTTGGTAAATTTAAAGTTTTAAACTGCCCTGTGACTTATAGGTAGAGGCTTGATGGCTTTTTATGGGGGTAAAACTTTTTTTTATAATTTGTGTGCAGAAACAAATATTATAAAAATTCTATTTTCTTACAGTTAGTTTAACTTTAATTTAAACTGTTTTGCTGTGGATGCATAGCTTGTCACTGATAGGTAGAGGTCTGATGGCTTTTTTGAGGGGCAAATAAAAGTTTAGATTAAAGTTGAACCCTTTGGTGCAAAAACATTCTATTTTCTTGCAGTTAGTTTAACTTTTAGCCTGCACGTTTAGTTTATTAATTATATTGCGGTGGGGGAATAACCTGTGACTGATAGGTAGGCCTACTGGCTTTCTGGGGATAAAAAAAAGTTTAATTAAACGTAAACCCTCTATGTGCAGAAACATTTCTATTTTCTAGCATTTATTTTAAAACTGCAAGCTTAGTTTATTATATTGCGGAGGGAGCATATCCTGTGACTGATAGGTAGGCCTGTCCCTTTTTTGGGGTGGTTAAAAAACTTTTTGTGTGCAGAATCATTTTTTTTTTCTTCTTGCAGTTAGTGAAACTGTAGGTTTATAGATCAGTGGGGACATAGCTCTGACTGATAGGTAGGTCTGCTGCTTTTGCTTGGGGTGAAAAAGTTTTAATTTAACTATATTACTTTGTGTGTAGAATTCTTTTTTTTCTTGTAGTTAGTACACATTACTGCTTTATTTTATTTTTAATTTTTGTTTTGTATAGTTCGCAAATAAATACTATTACCCCTCATCTAATTGAAACCATAATTGCTATTGCAGTATGGGCACTGTGGCTATATGACAGCTTGCTACAGGCTATCTATAACACCATAGTTTTACGTAGCAAACTATTTATTTTGGGTGTAAAATATAACAACAATAATTAATATGATGATAATAATAATAATAATCATGTATTTATGTCTGTCTATCTTGCATACAGCGCACGGCTTTTGCCTATACTGTCACTAGTGTACTTTTGGTGTTACTGGAGGTGTATTTTTGAGGTTAATGTACTGTCAGACTTATCTACCTAGTTCAGTAACTCTGCTGCTGCCACTCCTGTTCTTGCCCTTCTCTGAGCTGAGTCTCCAAAGAAAACTATTAACCCTTTGAGTGCTAAGCACTTTCCCACCTGGGTGCTAAGATTTTTTTAATGTTTTTTTTTTATTTTTTGAACAATTTTTTTTTAACTTTTTAGTTTATTTTTTTCACACTCTCAAGACTTACACTATTAGAAAGGTTAGGCGATGACCTTTCCAATGGTGGGTCTTGGGGGTATAAATAAAGTTGCGCAATGACGTCATCACATTACTCTACAGGCACGATCGCTGAGGTAGGAGCGGGTGGGAGTCCCCAGATCTCCCTCAAGGTGGGAGAGTGCTAGTGACGGCTCTGAGCCGTCATTAGCACCAGAGGGGGAACTCTGTGACGACTCAGAGTCGTCATTAGCACTCAAAGGGTTAAATACAAACGCGTTATGGAGCAAGTGTGTGAGAAAGTGAGTAATGTGGGTACTTTAGCATGCAGAATTTGGAGATAAAAAATTAGCGAGTTGAATGAAAAAAAAAAATGTATGAAAAAGTTGTAGTGGTGCTTTTAATTTCAATTTATTGTTTTCATTCTCTTTGCCAAACTTGTTCTTGTTTCCCAGGCACCAATGAATCTTTGGATTGCTGGTATTTCCCAGCAGTGTAATTTTGTGGCTAAAATTAATGTTTTGCGAGCTTCCCATAGGCTTTAATGTGGTGTAACAAATTTTATGTCAAGTGAAACTATAATGCGAATATTCGGCCGAATTTAATGCACTGAGGAATGAAATTCTGACGACCTGAATCGATCAAATTCCTAACCAAAAATTGCCGAACAGATTTTTTCCCTGTACACGTTTTCATGTGCTTATATTTATATGACACATCTATGTCCTTAAAAGCAAACACAAAGCATAATAATTTCAGAGGCAAAATGAGTATCAGAGTTGCTTGTCGTATGCATGAGCAACTCAACTTTAAACATGGTAGCTCAGAGTCATTGGTTTCCAAAGCGTGACTCACTTGTGTGCTTATGCTTAGATATAAGGCATTGCTTGACTAACATGATTTCAAACTCTAGGAGCCAGCTCAAAAATACATTTTTGGGGCTGCAATAAGATGAGAAACTATTATATTATATACACACACCACATAGAAAGTCTGGCACTCTATTGCAAGCACACAGCTAGATTAAAAGCAAAATGGTAGCTTTAGTTACATTTGGCCACATTGTGATAGCCCAGGACCAAGTCAAAGTCTCTTCCTCCTTAGGTTCTTAACATACAGCCACACAATGCAGCCTCCAACCAAACAAACTGAGATACAAAGAAGGGTGACATAGGCCTTTTGTAATTTACCTAGACACATACAAAACAAGGAAATGGACTGCACCCCCAAACCGGACCAGGAGTACATCCCATTCCACTGCAAAACTCACAGACCTGGTTATTCACCAGCAAAGACAGCTGCACAGCTCTCAGTAACTCCAAGCCAGCCTGGGTGCAAAGTCCATTTGGGAAAATTACTAAACAAAAATATTAACATTAGATTAAAAGCAAATAAGAGTAACTTTTAATCTAGCTGTAAGTTGCAAAAGTGTGCTTGACTTTTTAGATGTGTTTAACTACTAGAGATGTGCAGGAAAGAAAATGTTGTTTTTGACAAAAAATGTATTCCAAATATTCAGGGAAATTCCTTTTCCCAAATTTATTGTTCCCTGCACTTTTCGGTTTTCGTTTAGTTTAAAATGAAACAAAAATCGAATTTTCGTTAAACATTTACTTAAAATTAAACCCTTAAAAAGAAAAAAAATTAAGGAAACAAATGGATACTGATGATTTCATCAGTATTTGTAGTTTTTTTCGTTTTCTTTTTTTTTGTAGGTGCATTCATTTGAAATTTGGTTTCGTTAAAACGAAACAAAAATTTGTTTTTTGTGACAAATGTGTATTGGTCCAAAAACAAATGCACATCTCTATTAACTACCTCCCAGTGGTGTGTTGCTTCTCCTTCAACAAAGGATACCAAGAGAATAAAGCCAATTAGATAATAGAATTAAACTGGAAAGTTGTTTAAATTTGTAAGCTCAATCTGATTCATGAAAAAAAAATTGGGGTTTCATGTCCCTTTAAAAGGATAGTATAGTCAAAAATAAACTTTCATGATTCAGATAGAGCATGCAATTTTAAGCAATATTCTAATTTACTCCTATTATCAATTTTTCTTCATTCTCTTGGTATCTTTATTTAAAAAAGCTGGAATGTATGCTTAGAAGCCGGCCCATTTTTTGGTTAAACATGGGTAGCGCTTGCTGATTGGTGTCTAAATGTAGCCATCCAGTCAGCAAGTGCTACCCAGGTCTGAACCAAAAATGAGCCAGAATCTAAGCTTACATTCCAGCTTTTTAAAATAAAGATACCTAGAGAACGAAAAAAAATGATAATAGGAGTAAGTTAGAAAGTTGCTTAAAATTGCCTGCTCTATCTGAATTATGAAAGTTTATTTTTGACTAGACTGTTCCTTTAAGCAGACAAATTACCTTTTGTTTAAACGGCCCGGTTTCTAGGCAGGTGTCTCTGTTGCACTTTGTTAATCCTTTTCTGCGTGTGCCGTATAATCAGCCCCTGACTGTGTCTGTCAGTTATCATTTAAATTTTGAAGCAACATCAGTTTTACTGGGAAACGGCAAACATGAATTTAATTAGAAAATTATCATTCTGCATCATTTTCATACCAGACACATCCTGCTGCACAGATAATAAGGAAATGAATCTGCAAGTGTATTTTTCCAATGATAAACTACAGTCCAGCAATTTAGTTTAGTGCTTTTTTTTATTTCCTATTAATTTATTTTCTAGCTTAGGTAAGAAACGATACATTGTTGCCAGAATATTACTTAAAGGGACTTGAAAGACAAAATTAAACTTTCATAGTTCAGAAAGTGCATGCAATTCAAAGGAAAAAAATAAATTTACTTTTATTGTGAAATTCACTTCATTCTCTTGGTATCCATTGTTGAAAAGCATACATAGGTAGACTCAGAAGCATCAATGCACTACTGCAAACTAGCTATTGATTGGCTACACACATATGCCTGTTGTCATTGCCTCACCAAATTTGTTCAGCTAGGTCTCATTAGTGCATTAATTTTCTGAAGCTGACTTTATCTATGTGTTTAACTCTTTTACAGGGGTTAAACACATAAGAGTCTATCACAATATTTGCTACCGATTGAGGGCTAGAATATGAGTGGAGCGGTAGTTTGCGCTCACGTTTGAGCGTTAAAACCACTTGAAGTATTTTTTTTGCACTCTGAGATGTGCGCTCGTATTACGAGTTGAAAGTTTAAACTTTGCGTTCGCAAATAGTAACAAATAGACTTTGAGACGTTGCAAACGCAATATCGCATTCCCCCAAAGACTTCAATGGAGTCGAAACATTTGAAAAAAAACTAATCCACAAGTTGCGCAAACACAATCGCGTTTATTTAAAAGCGCAACATAAGAAGATAATATTGCATGAGATATTTAAATAGATATCTGATGGATTTTTGTACAAATATATATTTATTTATAACTATATATAACTATATATAACTATATATATATATATATATATATATATATATATATATATATATATAAATATATGCAGATATCTACATTGACCCCTTAGTGACCAGACCACTTTTCCATTTGTTGACCTTTGGGATCAAGGCTATTTTTACATTTCTGCAGTGTTTGTGTTTAGCTATAATTTAAAGGGACAGTCTACACCAGAATTTTTATTGTTTTAAAAGATAGATAATCCCTTTATTACCCATCCCCCAGTTTTGCATAACCAACATAGTTATATTAATATACTTTTAACCTCTGTGATTATCTTGTATCTAAGCCTCTGCAAACTGCCCCTTTATTTCAGTTCTTTTGACAGACTTGCAGTTTAGCCAATCAGTGCCTGCTCCCAGATAACTTCACGTGCATGAGCACAGTGTTATCTATATGAAAAACATGAACTAAGACCCTCTAGTGGTGAAAAACTGTTAAAATGCATTCTGAAAAGAGGTGGCCTTCAAGGTCTAAGAAATTAGCATATGAACCTCCTAGGTTAAGCTTTCAACTAAGAATACCAAGAGAACAAAGCAAAATTGGTGATAAAAGTAAATTGGAAAATTGTTTAAAATGACATGCCCTATCTGAATCATGAACGTTTATTTTGGACTAGACTGTCCCTTTTACTCTTACTCATTTACTGTACCCACACATATTATATACAGTTTTTCTCGCCATTAAATGGACTTTCTAAAGATACCATTATTTTCATCATATCTTATAATTTACTATAAAATATATAAATATATATATATATATATATATATATATATATATATAAAATATGGTGAAAAAATGAAAAAAACACACTTTTTCTAACTTTGACCCCCAAAATCTGTAACCACCAAAAAACACCCATGCTAAATAGTTTCTAAATTTTGTCCTGAGTTTAGAAATTGTTTACATGTTCTTTGCAAGTTATAGGGCAATAAATACAAGTAGCACATTGATATTTACAAAAAAAATTTTTTTATTCAAAATTAGCGATAGTTACATTGGAACACTAATATCTGTCAGGAATCCCTGAATATCCCTTAACATGTATGTGTATGTATGTATATATATATATATATATATATATATAGTAGACAACCCAAAGTATTGATCTAAGCCCATTTTGGTATATTTCATGCCACCATTTCACCGCCAAATGCGATCAAATAAAAACATTTTTTCACTTTTTCACAAACTTTTTAACAAAGTTTAGGTTTCTCACTGAAATTATTTACAAACAACGTGTGCAATTATGGCACAAATGGTTGTAAATGCTTCTCTGGGATCCCCTTTGTTCAGAAATAGCAGACATATGGCTTTGGCATTGCTTTTTGGTAATTTGAAGGCCGCTAAATACAGCTGCGCACCACACTTGTATTACGTCCAGCAGTGACGGGGTTAATTAGGTAGCTTGTAGGGAGCTTGAAGGGTTAATTTTAGCTTTAGTGTAGAGATCAACCTCTCACCTGACACATCCCACCCCTGATCCCTCCCAAACAGCTCTCATCCCTCCCCCACCCCACAATTGTCCCGCCATCTTAAGTACTGGCAGAAAGTTCTAACCCTCCCTCCACTGACTATTTTCCACCATTTTGGGTACTGGCAGCTGTCTGCCAGTACCCACTTTGCATTTAAATGTGTTAGGTTTTTTTAAATCAACCACTATTTTTCTGTAGTGTAGCTGCCCCCCCTCCAAACCCTACTCCCTCCCGGACCTATTTTAAAAAATTATTTCCCCCCTCCTCTCCCACCCACAACCACCACCCACCACCCTCTCCCACCACTTTAAAATTTTAAAGTAGAAGATCGACAATAGTTTCCGACTGCTGGCCGGAAGATTGCCAGCGATGGGCTGCCCAGCCGCCTCCCTGCAGCTGATCCCACCCACCAGCGATCGGCACCATCGCTGGCCGATCAGAGAGGGACACAGAGTGTCTCTCTCTGCATCGGTGTGCCAAAAAAGGTATTGCAGTGATGCCTCAATATCGAGGCATCACTGCAATACCTTAAAAGCTGCTGGAAGCGATCAGGATCGTTTCCAGAAATTCAAACCCCAGAGGACGTGCCAGGAACGTCCTTGGTCATTAAGTGACATCCTATGGAGGACATGCCTGGCACATCTTTGGTCGTTAAGGGGTTAAAGGGACAGACTAGTTAAAAATAAACTTTCATGATTCAGACAGTGCATGCAATTGTAAACAACTTTCCAATTTACTTTTATTATCAAATTTTCTTTGTTCTCTTGGTATTCTTTGTTAAAAGCTAAACCTAGGTAGGTTCATATGCTAATTTCTAAATTAAAGGCCGCTTCTTATCTCAATGCATTTTACAGTTTTTGACGGACACTTCTAGTTCATGTGTGTCATATAAATATCATTGTGCTTACTCATGTGGAGTTATTTATGAGTCAGCATTGACTGGCTAAAATCAAGTCTGTCAAACACACTAAGATAAGGGGGCTGCAGAGGCTTAGATACAAGGTAATTACAGAGGTAAAAACCATATTAATATAACTGTGTTGGTTATGCAAAACTGGGGAATCTATACTATAAATGTGTTTGTAACGCGTCTGTCGCCAGTTGCGCACGCTTCCTTAAAGGAATGTTGGCTGCGCTAGGCAGCCAAAAGAATTTTGGCTGCGCGCGCAGCCAAAAGAATCCACCTGGATGCATCTTACGCTGCATCCAGGTGGATTCCGAAAATGGCACCTTGCCATTTTCAGTATCCACCTATAGGCACATGAAGCCTTAAAAAAAAACACGCAACCGCCCGCATGAAATAACTAAAAAAACACGTAACCGCCCGCACAAAGTATTAAGAAAAAAAATTAACCCTTAAATCGCTAAACTCCCACAACAGAAACTACCTACCTAATCCTTACACCGCCAAACCCCCACAACGCCAACTAAATAAATTACAATATTAACCCATAAACCGCCAAACCCTACAACGCCAACTAATTATACTATTAACCCCTAAACCGACAAACCCCCACATCGCAATAAACCTAATTAACCTATTATCCCCTAAACAGACAACCCCCCACATCGCAATAAACCTAATTAACCTATTTTCCCCTAAACAGACAACCCCCCACATCGCAATAAACCTAATTAACGTATTAACTTCTAAACCACCAACCCCCCACAACGCAAATAACTAATTTAATTACTAAGCCCCCTAACCTAACACCCCCTAAATTACCCCAATTACTACTAAATTACATTTAAAATAAAAAATCTTAACAAAAAATGTATCTATTGCAAAAAAGTCTAACATTACAATAAAAAATAAAAAAAAATAAAAAAATTAAACCTAATCCCTATGAAAATAAAAAAGGCCCCCAAAATAAAAACACCACCTAATCTAAACTACCAATAGCCCTTAAAAGGGCCTTTTGTAGGGCATTGCCCTAAGTTAAACAGCTCCTTTATGTTTAAAAAATACTAAGTCCCCCCTAACAGTAAAAAAAAACCCACCCACCAAACCCCCCAAAATAAAAAAAAAACTAACACTAAAAATAAACTAAACTACCCATTGCCTCTAAAGGGACGTTTGTATGGGCATTCAACTCTTTTACAGCCCATTAAATCTTAAAAAAAAAAAAAAAATCCTAAAACTAAGCCCCAAATAGGTACTCATCGTTCCAGAAGTCCGGCGGAGAAGGTCTTCTTCCAGGTGGCCCCATCATCTTCTATCTTCATCCGGAGTGGAGGTGCGGTGCTGGCCGATGCACAAATCCTTAGCGGCGGTCCGTGGTGGCGGTCCTCAGCGATGTGGAGGCTCCTCTTAATGCGATCGTCCAATTGAATGCAAGGTACCCCATATTTATTGGGGAACCTTGCATTTCTATTGGCTGAAATTTTGAAATCAGCCAATAGGATTAGAGCTACTGAGGAAGACCGCATTGGGGTAGACCGCTCCGCACCGCCTTCGCACAAGATGAAGTTAGAAGATGATGGAGTTTCCTGGAAGAAGACCTTCTCCGCCGGATTTCAGGAATGGTGAGTACCTAATTGGGGCTTAGTTTTAGGATTTTTTTTATTTTTTTATTATTTTTAAGATTAGGGATTTAATGGGCTGTAAAAGAGCTGATTGCCCTTTTAAGGGCAGTAAAAGAGCTGAATGCCCTTTTAAGGGCAATACCCATACAAATGCCCCTTTAGGGGCAATGGGTAGTTTAGGTTTTTTTAGACTTATTTTTTTTTTATTTTGGGGGGGTTGGTTGGGTGGGGGGTTTTACTGTTAGGGGGTAATTGGTCATTTTTTTAAAGTAAAAGAGCTGTTAACTTAACTTCCCTACAAAATCCCTTTTAAAGACTATTGGTAGTTTAGTATTAGATTAGGGGGTGTTTTTATTTTGGGGGGGGGGGTTGGGTGGGGTTATGGGTAATTGGTAATTTTTTAAAGTAAAAGAGCTGTTTAACTTAGGGCAATTCCCTACAAAAGCCCTTTTAAGGACTATTGGTAGTTTAGTATTAGATTAGGGGGTGCTTTTATTTTGGGGAATATTTTTTTATTTTTATAGGGGTATTAGTTTAGGTTTGTTTATTTTTTTCTGTAATTTTACATATTTTATTTTTTTGTAACTTTAGCTTGGGGGTTTGTTAAACATAGACTGTCCTCTGGGCAGGCTTATCACCTAGTGGGTAATAAAAGGATTATCTATCTTTTTAAACAATAATTCTGGAATAGACTGTCCTTTTAACGGGACATGAAACCCCACATTTTTCTTTCATTATTTAGAAACAGCATGGGATTTTAAACAATTTTCTAATTTACTTCTATTATCAAATTTGCTTCATTCTCTTGGTATTGTTTGTTGAGTGCATTTGGTGCAGCCACCAATCACCAGCTAACTCCCAGTAATATATTGCTGCTCCTGAGCCTACCTAGGTATTTTTTTAAAATAAATATAGCAAGAGAACAAAGCAAATTAGATTATAGAAGTAAATTGGAAAGTTGTTCAAAATCGAATGCTCTGTCTGAATCATGACAGAAAAAATTTGGGTTTCATATCCCTTTAAAGCGGCTAAAAATATTTTTTTAAAAGGTCAAGGCTGTTGAATTAGAAAAGTCCAAAAAAATTTGAAAAGCTGATAGAATTGTTTTCTGATGGATTGGAATAACTATGTTAGTTTGTCTCAATGCAAAATATAAGTGGATTTACCAAATGGATTGTGATGTCTTAAAATGTTATAGAACATAAAAGATCAATAATAAAATACTGTAAATTGTTACAAATACTGTTGAAAACTGAGAACCCATATAATGCTCAAGAAATGTGAACTCTTCTAAGGCTACCTATGTATTCTCTTCAATAAAGGGCACAAAAAGAACACAGTAATATTGATAATACAAGTAAATTGGGACGTTGTTTAAAACTGCATGCTCTGTCTGAATCATGGAAGCTTAATTTTTATTTTACTGTACCTTTACAATCAGCTCCTGAGCAGGGATATACTGCCTACCCAAAGGCAGAACACGACTGGTGATTCGGGGCTATGCGTATATGCTGCAGGGACGAAACTACCAGGGATGCAGAGGTCGAGACTATGACCGTGCCCTGGAGGTCCGGCGGACCCAATTATGCTGATCTTGATTGGCTCATCACTTATGTTCAGTTCAGGATCATTAGTGCATAGCCACTCCAAAACTGACTTTAACTATGTATTTAATCCATTTGTTAAACAGTAATGTCCCTTTAAAAGTTACACAAAAAAACAATGCAAGGTGCTTCTCACAGAAATTCTGTCTCGGTGGGCTCTGTTTTTTAAAGGGACATGATACTGAAATGTTGAAGCACTTTAAAGTGATGCAGTATAGCTGTAAAAAGCTGACTAGAACATATCACCTGAAAATCTCTATGTAAAAAAGGAAGATATTTTATCTCAAAATTTCCTAAGTATTCACACCCCATTGTAAAGAGACTTTAAAGGGATAGTCTAGTCAAAAATATGCTTTCATGATTCAGACAGAACATGCAATTTTAAGCAACTTTCTAATGTACTCCTATTATCAATTTTTCTTTGTTCTCTTGGTATCTTTATTTGAATATAAGCTTAGGAGCCCACCCATTTTTGGTTCAGCATCTGGTAAAATTTGATAATAGGAGTAAATAAGAAAGTTGCTTAAAATTGTCTGCTCTATCTGAATCATGAAAGTTTAATTTTGACTAGACTAATCCTTTAACCAGCAATCAGGATGCTAGTCCCAGGACTTACAAACGAGTGTGCATCTGGCACGTGCTGTCACAGTCATGTTATTTTCCTATTCAGTTTAAGGAGGTTTTCTAGGAAATCTCACAAGATTTCAGTGAAACGTCATGAGATCACAGCAAAGCAAAGGATGACATCAGCACTGCTGATGCTGATTGGCTATTGTTTTTTTGTTTTTTTTCCAACTTGCAGCTGGACAGTTCACACTTACTCTGGTGAGCTAAAGAATCGTGAAGTAAAATATCTTCCCTTTTTTACATAGAGATGTTCAGGTGATATTTTCAGCTTTTAACAGCTATGCTGCATCACTTTCAAGTGATTTAGCATGTGAGTATTATGTCCCTTTAAATGATGGTTTACATATGCGAAGAAAGGACAAAGCTCTATGCAAGACTGACATCGTTAGCGTGCTGTTTGTGAGCTTGCTCGGCACTGCGCTGCTCATTCCTAGCACTGTCGTTATGATTGCTATTGTGTTTAGAAGGAACTCAACAAATACGAAGATAATTATAATAATAATCATAATTAGTTTGGACTTTACAGCTCAAGCACTGAAAGATCTGCAATTTATCTGTCATTTTAATAACCAACATGTTGTGTGTAATTTGTTCCAGGCGGTGTCACCTTTAATGAAATATCTTGATGACAAATTAATTATATTGAATGAAACTTTGGTGAAAGAAAACCTATACAGGTACATGAATAAGAAATATATACCCACTGAGTTTGTGAATAAACTGCCAGCATGTTTGAATTAACAGTATTCTCAGCACTAAATTTCCATATTCCATCTATATATCAGTTACTGAATGTATGCATGTGAGTATACATTTGTGTTTCTATGAGTGTTCATGTATGTGTATTTATGCCATCCCCACAACTCAAAGGTGCCAGCTGCCTATAACTTATAAGGTGGCGCCCTTTTTATATGCCCCATGCGGTGCACAGAGCAAAGAGAGGGTTAAAGGAGAGAAGGCGGAATAAAAATTAAAGAAAAAAAAGAAATATATACCCTTTATAAATACCAGTTTTCCAACTGCCCGGCAGATTGCACATGTCTGCCATACTAAACCTCCCACTGCTTCCTCTTAAGGTCCAATGTCAAAGTTTGAAATCAAGGTAGTTCCCTAGCTCCACCCACCCAGAACCACTTGACTCCGCCCACTACTATATCAACCCAACCACGATGCTCCTTACTTCACCCATGGCACACTCACAACCCTGTAACTTAGATCACATAACCCCCCCCCCCCCAAAGAAAAAAATGACTTCCAGCTCCACAAGCCCCCCTCACCTTCCAGTACGAGAAAAACATTTAGAAATGTTACAATATTTGTATTTAGTTTTGTATTCAACTTGTACCCCCCCCCCCCAAAAAAAATGGTATGTCTAGAGCCGCCCCTTTTATATTAGTAAAAACATAAATTATGCTTACCTGATAATTTCATTTCCATTATGGGGAGGAGAGTCCACTGCTTCATTCATCACTTGTGGGAAATAAGAACCTGGCCACCAGGAGGAGGCAAAGACACCCCAGCCAAAGGATTAAATACCTCCCCACTTCCCTCATCCCCCAGTCATTCTGCCAAGGGAACAAGGAACAGTAGGAGAAATATCAGGGTATAAATGGTGCCAGAAGAACAAAAAAATAATAATTTGGGTCCGCCCACCAGAGAACGGGCAGGTGCAGTGGACTCTTCTCCCCACGATGGAAATGAAATTATCAGGTAAGCATAATTTATGTTTTCCATCTAAAGGGGAGGAGAGTCCACTGCTTCATTCATCACTTGTGGGAACATAACCCAAGCTCTAGAGGACACTGAATGAAGAAAACGGGAGGGTAAAGGAGGCTGAACCTATACTGAGTGCACTACAGCCTGCAGAACCTTTCTCCCAAAAGCTGCTTCCACCGAAGCAAAAATGTCAAACTTGTAAAACCGTATGTAAGGATGACCAGGTAGTGGCCTTACAAATCGGCCTCATTCTTAAAGGCCCAAGAAGAGACCACAGCTCTAGTTGAGTGAGCTGTAATCCTCTGAAGAGGCTTGTGTCCCGCTGTCTCATAAGCCAGACGGATCATACTCCTCAACCAAAAGGATAGAGAGGTTGCAGAGGCCCTCTGCCCCCTGCGCCTTCCAGAATACACAACGAATAAGGGCAATGTCTTTCTGAACTCCTTCTTGGCTTGAAGATAATACTTCAAGGCCTGAACCGCATCCAGATTATGAAGTAACCTCTCCTTTAAAGAGGATGGGTTAGGACACAAGGAAGGAACCACTATTTCCTGGTTAATGTTACGACTCGACACTACCTTGGGAAGAAATCCCAAACCGGTTCACAGAACGGCTTTGTCAGCATGAAAAACCAAGTAAGGAGGCTCAAATTGTAAGGCCGCCCAATTCAGAGACTCTGCGTGCCGAAGCAGTAGCCAATAACAACAGGAACTTCCATGAGAGAATCTTAATGTCCAGGGGCATGCATAGGCTCAAACGAAGCCCTCTTTAAGACCTTAAGCACCAAGTTTAAGATCCAGGGAAAAGCCGGATTCCTGAAAACTGGTCTAATCGTAACCAGAGCCTGAATAAAGGACTGAATATCAGGAAGCTCCGCAAGCTTCTTCTGCAACAGTACAGATAAAGCCGAGATCTGTCCCCTTAGGGAACTGGCGGCAAGACCCTTATCCAGACCATCCTGGAGAAAGGCCAAAATCCTGGATATCTTGACCTTGTGCCAAGGGTATCCTAGTTTCTCACACCAGGAATGTGGATTGCTGAGAGTGAACAATTGTGAGTCTCTGCCCATTCCAGAATCCAAGATACTTCCCTCATTGCTAGGGAGCTTCTCGCCCCCCCCCTGGTGGTTTATATAAGCCAAGCCTTCAGAGCGTTGAAAATCGCTGAAAGTTCCAGAATGTTTATAAGTAGGCTCGATTCTTCTTAAGTCCATCTGCCTTGTGCCTTTCTGGCACCCCAACCTGATAGACTCGCATCCGTGGTTATCATCTCCCAGGATAGTCTCAGCAAAGAAGTCCTGACAACTGGCCCGGTCAGGTCCACCAAGACAGGGACTCCCTCACCGGTCTGTCCAGAGATATCTGTTGGGACAAGTCTGAATGATCGCTTGAATGATCGCTGTTCCATTGTCTCAACATGCATAGCTGCAGAGGTCTGAGATTAAACCTGGCGAATGGAATGACATCTATGATGGATACCATGAGCCTGACTACCTCTATACATCTGGCCACAGATATCCTGGAGGATGTCTGCAGGGCTAGACAGTTGGACGCCAGCTTGCAACGTCTCTGGTCTGTCAGGAATATCTTCATCACAGAAGAATCTGTGGATCTAAGAATCCAGGAACTCCACCCTGTTGCTGGGGACCAATTAACTCTTCCCTTCGTTTATCTTCCACCCATGGGATCGAAGTAGAAGCAGGAGAGCTCTCGAATGGTCCTCCGCCAGACTGTAGGATGGAGCCTGGACCACGATATCGTCCAGATACGGAGCCACTGCAATTCCTCTGGCTCTTGCTACTGCAAGAAGAGCTCCCAGAACCTTTGTAAAGACTCTTGGGGCTATCGCCAGACCAAACGGAAGGGCCACAAACTGGAAGTGCTGGTCCAGGAAGGCGACTTTAGGAATTTGAAATGATCCTTGTGGATTGGAACATGAAGGTAAACATCCTTTAGGTCTATAGTCATCATAAATTGCCCCTCTTGAACCAGGGGCAGAATTGACGTGATTGTCTCCATCTTGAACAATGGGACTGACAAAAACTTGTTTAGGGCCTTTAGGTCCAGAATTAGACGAAACGTACCCTCCTCCTTTGGGACCATGAAAAGGTTTGAATAATACCCCAGATCTCTTTCTGCATGAGGAACTGGGATGATTATCCCGAGAGATGATAGATCCCTCACACATCCCAGGAAGGCTTCTCTCTCCTCTGATTTTGAAGAGATGTTTGACAGGAGGAACCTGCCTCTGAGCGGATACGATTTGAAACCTATCCTGTACTCCTTGGTGACGACCTCCAGGACCCAAGGGTCTGAAACGTCTCCCCTCCAGGCCCCTGCAAAAAGAGATAGTCTGCCCCCTACCTGGTCCAAAGACGGGTCGGGGGCCGCCCCTTCGTGTCAACTTTGGCTCTGCGGGCTTCTTGTTCTGCTTGGACTTATTCCAAGATTTTGCTGGCTTCCAAGATCCCTTGGATTGCTCAGATTTTGCGGAAGGCTGCTGGCGTGGATGGAGGCCTAGAAGTAGCTGATTCTAACTCAGAAGCGACATTGTCCGATAAGTCGGAATTGTCCTCCTCCGCAGATAATCTGTCCGAGATATCCAGTGGAGTCGAAGACCCCTGAGACGGATAGCTGTGCTGTACCTTCCGCTTGCGCTTAATAGGACGAGGCATCGCATTTATGGCCACAGAGACCGCTGTCTGTAATTGTAAGGGTTAACGTTGACTCTCCTGTCCCTTTAAGCAATTGCCTATTTAAGGCACCTCCTACCTAGGATCAATGCTGTTTTATTGAGAGTATACTGCCTGAATCGTGTGCACTCATAACCTCCTCTGAATCTATTCTCAGAACCTCTACCTAACAGCCTCAACTCTCCTTGTTGAAAGGAGATTCAGCTTTGTACTGACCTGTTCTTTTTGTTCCCCTGTCATCCGGATAACCTGCAGGTACAGCTTCTTCAAACCGGAGTTCAGCTGTGTCTGTGCGGTACAAGCCGCCGCTGACGTCATCAGACACAGCCGACTGCACTTCTCCCTTCCTGTCAGCTCAGACCGCTCACCACGCTTCTGCTGCTCTCGTTCAAGGGATCCTCACGGAGCGACTCCAGCACTTCAGAGCATTCAAGTTGACCAGCCTAGGAACTCTGATACAGGTCTGACAAACTATTAACTTTAATTACTTCATGTACTCTGATTCATTTATTATCTGTGTTGTGGCTACCGTGCTACACTAAAGGCTATTTCTGAGTATGTCAATTATATTTGCTACTGCCATAATAGTTAGAGTGATTTAACCAGTATATAATTCACTCTCAACTAACCTCTTGGCACATATAAAAGTGCTAAGTATTCCTAAGGTATTTCTCCAGGAACACTAGCCAACACCTCAAACCTTTCCCAATCTCACAGGAACACTGATCTTGTTACAAGGTTCAATCAGTTCCTGCAAAACTATTACAGTAATTGATTGGCGAAATCTGGAGGCCAAAGGGCCCCTCCCGTGGGAGGGTTAGTAGTGCCTTGGGGAACTGCTTGTGTAATCGGAGATGCTTGTAGGGAACGCAACTCGCGGGACGGAGAACCCTCAGAGGTGGATGGCTCAGTTTCACTAAATACTTTATTCTTTTTGGAAGTAGTACTATTGTCATAACATGTGGAACAGAGCTGTATCTAGGTTTAGATAAGGAAGGAGTATCTTCCAACATATCAGAGTCCTCCATAGCTTGCTCCTTTATTACGGACTTAATTATTGATTAAATGGCACCTTTATATCCCAATGGCTGGGGCACTCGCCACCTCCTATGACCCGGACTACAAAAAACAGAGGAAGTTACTGAGGCCACACCTGTTCACATGGAGTGCCATGCAAGCCCCTGCACTGAGCGAGAGACGCGCCAAAAAGCCCGCCTCAATCTCTCTCTAACTATTCCACACTGACAGAGCCTCATCTCACACAAGTGCAGCAAAAAAACACAATAAACATTATTATGTATATTAAAATCCCCCCTGTTCCATAACCCCCTTCCGAGGGTATAACCCTAGATTCTATACAGATAAAAGGAGTCACACTGTGACCCTATCTTCTTGCATTATCACATATTTATATAATGAAACGATCTTACCAGAATCAACTCCGTGGAACAGGAACACGGCCCTTCAAGTGTGACAGATTAGTAGCGTCGCTCCTGACATGGACTTGAGAGAATAAAAGCAGGCAGCGAAACTCGTCAACGCTGATTGCTTAAGGAGCTGTTAATATGAGTCGGGATGGTTTCGCAGGAGAACTCCCCCTGCATCTCCGGACTCTAACTTTTACCCATGCTCTCACTGAGAGGCTGACAGGACTACTTAAAAACTCCAGTGCCATTGCGAAGAGTACTACCCTCCATAAGAGACTACTCCGAATCTTCCAACACTTCTATGCCAACCTCATGTGACGAAAGACAAAGAATGACTGGGGGATGAGGGAAGTGGGGGAGGTATTTAAGCCTTTGGCTGGGGTGTCTTTGCCTCCTCCTAGTAGACAGGTTCTTATTTCCCACAAGTGATGAATGAAGCAGTGGACTATCCTCCCCTTTAGATGGAAATAGAATCCAACTGGATGGATAGAGGGAAAATGTCCCCAACAGCCATAATGATCCCTTAATTATAATGAGATGCACAAATATAATAGCTGTAATGTCTCTCCGTTATTGCATGTAAGCACATGAGGATAATTTTGCACACAATAAACATGATAATCCATTTGTTTTAGTGTGTTTGATCTACTTACACCCCCACCAAAGAAAAGGACCCCCCCACACACACCAAATGAACCACCTCAAGGCCTCCCCCCATCAAAACAAGCCCCCATTTGAAAATAAGAATGTAAATTAATTTAAGAAAATGCCTCAATAGAAAAATAAATACACCCCAATGTGATGTCACTGCTTATCAACTAAAGTCTTATAAATCCCCTGATGGTCCATAATCTAGTTCTGGCTGTTTTCTTTTGTTTTCAGGGTTATATAGAGAAGATCCACCCCCCATCATGTTATTCCTATTGGCAGATGTCATTCAATAATTTATAAGGAATGGTTAATGATTCAAGTGGTTAATTTGTATATGCAAATCAGCCAATAGAAATGCTAGGACTCATGGCCATTCCTCTTGGAATATTTTCACCTCTATGTAACCCTGAAAACACCAGAGAAGAACCTAATCTTGAAAGGGGACTTTGTGTGAGGGTGTTTTGGAAATGGAGTCCATTGCAGATGGGGTAGGGATATGCATTGTGAAGAGGGGCCTTTGGGTGGGACGCCCTGTGCAGGGAGGGTATACTTTAGGAGGGGGTAACTTTCAGTGGGTTGCTTGCCTTGTGGAGGGGGGAATTTGCAGGGGATATGCCTTATGGAGGGGGGCATTGGGTTGGAGGTCATTTGCAGGGTGTATGCCTTGTGGAGGGGGCATTTGGGTGGGTTGTCCCTTGCAGGGAGGGTATACTTTGGGAGGGGGTACCTTAAAGTGGGTTGCTTGCCTTGTGCAGGGGGCATTTGGTTGGGGGTCATTTGCAGGGGGTATGTCTTGTGGAAAGGTCATTTGGTTGGGGGACATTTGCAGTGGGTATTTGAGTGGTGAGGGGATTCCTTGCAGTGGGCGGGTCCTTTGAGTTGAGGTACCTTGTAGTTGGGGGTCTGGGTTGATAGCATTAGGAGTTATTTGGTTTATTGTGGTGGTTGGGGGTCTGGTGGTTTAATAGCCCTAGGGATCTAATTATTAGGGTTTTAACTGCAGTGGGAGTTCTGGTGGTCAGGGGATACAGAGTGGTGAAAGGGTCTAGTGGTAAATGGTGGTATTGCAAATAGCAATTGCAGTGTATAGTCTGCACCAGTTTTTGCGCAATTCCAAATAAAATATGCAATAGGGGGCACTGTATGCATTTATCTTGTGCAAGTAATAATATAACACATCATACCAGTTTGCCTTTTGTGTTTTATATGTAATCTGGCCCATAAATATGACATGAGCTAATAAATTATACAAGTCATGTTTGCATCTGAACCTCCCATTAATATCTACAAAACAGCTATAGTAATCACTTGCACATTTATCTGAGTATCTAATCATTATAGATATATACGCTCCATCTGACTTATGTTTGCATATCTATATATACTTGCTCTGTTCACGTTATGAATATTTCCTTCCCCCCTAGGGTACTGGAAGCTCTGTGGTGGCTTCTTTTGAAGTTTATTATTGATGCTGTGGAATCTAACAGAGGAGTGTCTGTGGAATTTTATGGACGGTTTTACTATACACTAGAGGTAAGGTAAAGGTTGCTGCAGCTAATGAGTTTATTATTTAACAAATAGTGATACCATTATATATATATTGAACTTTAAACGACAGTTGTTGGGGTTTTTTTTGGGGGGGGTTGTTTTTTTTGGTGTTTCGGGGTTTTCTGAAGTGTAATAAACTTTCGTGATATCCTGTAGCACATTTATGTTCATGCAGGATTTTTTTACAGGGATTTCTACCTCCTTTTTACAATATATAATTAAAACCTCTTTACACGTCCTTAATTTGTAGGCATTAACTTGAAATAAAAGCATTTGATGTTTATGGGCTGCCTATAGTGTACCAGAATTAAACTGGATAGTACTTCAGTCAGCTTCTTAAAGGGACATGAATTCCACAATTTTTCTTTCATACTTCAGATAAAGCATACAATGCTAAACAATTTTCCAATTGACTTCTAGTATTACATTTCCTTTATTACCTTGGTATCCTTTGTTGAAGGAGGAGTAATGTGCTACTAGGATCTAGTTGAAAACATCCTGCTTTTCAAATAAAGATACCAAGAGAACGAATACAAATTGATACTAGGAGTAAATTAGAAAGTTGCTTAAAATTGCTGCTGTATCTGAATCATGAAAGAAAATTGTGGGTTTCATATCCCTTTAAAGAGGAATTTAAAGGCTTTACATTTTAAGGGAAATTTTGTCTGCTACTTTACCATTATACATTTATTAATTAAAGGGACATGAAACCCAAAAATTTTCTTTCATGACTCAGAGAGAGAAAACAATTTTACAAAAAGTTTCCAATTTACTGCTCATATGAAATTTGCTTCATTCTCATGTTATTCTTTGTTGAAGAGATATCTAGGTAGCGTGGACATGCCTGGAGCACTACATGACAGGACATTTTTGCTGCCATCTAGTGCTCTTATTAAATAACATTGTAGCAAAACTACTGCCATATAGTGCTGCAGACATGTGCACACTCCTGCTCTTTAACAAAGGATAACAAGAAAACAATTTGATAATAGAAGTACATTGGAATGTTGTATAAAATTGTATGGTCTATCTCAATCATAAAAGAAAAGAAATGGGATGTATACCCCTTTAAAACATAGCCTATAAAAATATTAAACATCTTACAAACACCCCTTGTTGCAGCTGTACTGTGACTGCATAAGTTTACCCTGTGATATATATGTTAAAGGGACATGAAAGACAATATTTTTCTTTCATGATTGAGATAGAGCATACAGTTTACTTTTATTATTAAATTTAGCTTCATTCCCTCATCATCCTTTGTTGAAGGAGCAGCAATGAACTAGTAGAAGTTAGCTAAACACATCAGGTCAGCAAGTGAAAAGAGGCACATATTTGCAGCCACCTATCAACAGCAGTTCCCGAGCCTATCTAGATATGCTTTTCAACACAGGATACCAAGAGAATGAAGCAAATTAGAGGACAGAAGTAAATTGGAAAGTTGGTATGCTCTATCTGAATCATGAAAGAAAAATGTTTAGTTTTATGTCCCTTTAAAGGGACAATACACTCAAATATGCATTCATCAAAATTATTAACTTTGCAATGCACTTTCATGTTTAATGTTTCCTGTTTGTCTCATAATTTATATCTGAAATTTGTAGTTTATTCCGAGAGGCTGGAATGCAGTCCATTAAGTTTAGAGTAGTGACCTTTCTGCATACTGCACAGTGATTGGTTGTACAGTTAGGGTTGCCACCTCATCCATGTTTTCCTGGACACTTATGAGAAACACATGATGCAGGATAAGCGGAGGGCAACAAGCATTGTGCACCTCAACAGCACACGAATAGTGACCCTGGACAGCACTATTCATATTCCTCAGTGCACACCCTGAAGCATGTGTAGCTCATACGTGTCCAGAAAAAACATGGCCGAGGTGGCAACTGTATGTATATTACAGCAGCTAATTTATTTGTGACCCTAATTGGCCGCGGCCCCGGATATAAGATAGACAACGCTTAAAAGGATTTTCAAGGGTGTTGTCCCTGGGCTAAATAAAATGCACAAAATGACAGTTGTAAATTGAAAAAAAATTGCAATGCAGCGATTAAAGGGACACTCAAGGCAAAATTAAACTTTCATGATTCAGATAAAGCAGCAATTTTAAACAACTTTCCAATTCACTTTGATTAACAAAATATGCACAGTCTTTTTATATTTACACTTTTTGAGTCACCAGCTCCTACTGAGCATGTGCAAGAATTCACAGAATATATTTATATGCATTTGTGATTGGCTGATGGCTGTCACATGGTACAGGGGAGTGGAAATAGACAGAACATAACAGCAAGGGGGTGTAAGATTATTAC
This sequence comes from Bombina bombina, assembly GCF_027579735.1. NCBI lineage: Eukaryota > Metazoa > Chordata > Amphibia > Anura > Bombinatoridae > Bombina > Bombina bombina. Next base: position 156,900,996 of record NC_069509.1, read on the forward strand.
ACCGGTTTATCTTCTAATAAGTAAACATTTATGAGGGAAGTTTAGAAGTGTGATAAGGAAGCTCTGTAACTGAGTAAAGTAGTCTGTGGGTGTATAGAAGGCTTTGTTAATGCCTGCACGGCCTCATTTCTATATTACTGCTATGTGTGTGGGGGCGGCTGCTTTTTTGTGCATAATGGAGTGTGTGCATAGTAGGGATGGGCAAATGTTCTGCAACATTCAAAAAATGAAACCAATTTTAAATATTATATTATTATTTAAAGGGACACTGAACCCAAATTTTTTTCTTTCGTGATTCAGATAGAGCATGAAATTTTAAGCAACTTTCTAATTTACTCCTATTATCTTCATTCTCTTGGTATCTTTATTTGAAATGCAAGAATGTAAGTTTAGATGCCGGCCCATTTTTGGTGAACAACCTGGGTTGTCCTTGCTGATTGGTGGATAAATTTATCCACCAATAAAAAAAGTGCTGTCCAGAGGACTGAAACAAAAAAAAATTTAGATGCCTTCTTTTTTAAATAAAAATAGCAAGAGAACAAAGAAAAATTGATAATAGGAGTACATTAGAAAGTTGCTTAAAATTGCATGCTCTATCTGAATCACAAAAGAAAAAATTTGGGTTCAGTGTCCCTTTAATATTTATTTATATATATATATATATATATATATATATATATATATATTCTAATTATGCAATATTCAAAATAGAAAAATTTGAATCAATATATTTGTATCTATTATACATCAGTTTACTAAATTCCCTACCATATGAACTATTGAACTTCTGAATAGTATTTGCTAAATAAAATGTTCAATTCAAATTTTGAATGTGGATATTCAATCTAATTATAAACATTTGAAAATGAAAGTAACATTCAAAAACCGGAAATAACATTCAATTAGCAAATTTTAATGGATTTTTCATTCTTATCAACATTTGATTGTCCAAAACGAATGTCCACAGGAATATTTGTTCTACCAAGCGAATTACACTTTCGGCACATTCGCCCATCCCTAGTGCATAGGTGTCCTAATATGTATAAGTGACTGCCGTTTTCTATACATGACTATAAATGTGTTTTGATAAGTATTATTGATTATAGTTATCTATGGTTAGCTACAACCATCTACTAGTATGTATGGGTCGCTATGTGTATGCATCTTTGTATTTAAAGGGACAATCAATATATTTAAGGGGAGAAGATGATTTAAGGGCTTGGTTATCCTAATGTTGAATTAGACATTACCTAAATACAATATATAATTTTAAAATCACAACACTTTATTGAACATGTATGCTTAAATGACAACACAATACATTAAACTAATAGTGGAGTATTTGGGAATGTGTTGGCATGTCACATCAACTACATCTATTTCCCATTTCTTATCTCTATCACAAAGTTAAAAACAGACACACAATTAAAAGGGCTTTGGGGTTAACTATGATTCACAATTTATGTGTTAATCAATCAGTGAGTGGCAATCAGAAATGCTTTGTGTATAGCTTTATATCCTAGAAAACCGGGTATTAGAATATATTATCTTAGTTTATCGTCCCAAGCTAATACCCAAGTATAGGTGGTGCCTGTTTTATCTAGATATATAGTGACTGGAATGATTGTATGTGGTTTATTAGCGTTACTTTTCGATATTACACATATTCATGTGATTAATCTTGTGGACTGTTACTTACTATAATCAATTCCCTTTGTGGGTTCAGTAATATCTAAATAGTTAGGTGTTGGTATACTACATAGCTATATTCTGTTTCAAGTCTTAACCCAAATTCGGGTCTGGATCTATTTATCAATAATTCCAGGTAACTACCTGGTTTTTTATCCTGATCTATTTAACAATAGTATATCAATGTTAGACTTAAAAAGATCAGAGCGGTCTAGATTTATTTAAATTTCTTATTTAGCAGGTATTATATTCAGCTCAATCCTTCCGGATGTTACTCGTATCTGAATAAGTTCAGTGTTCCTTCTACTTTTTATATATAGTGCTCTAATCACAGAATATTTGCCAGTTTGTACTGCGCTATGTGTTACCCGTTATCTTTCTTATTGTGTGCTCTTATCCTTATGTTTTCAGTTAATCCAATACTATGTGTCGTTCACACACACAGAGATCTCACGTTATTAAGTTATTTTTCTATATAACCACATTAATCCACTACTATGTATTGTCCACACACACAGTAATCACGTTGTTACGCTATTTTTCTATGTGACCACATTCTTTCCACTGCCTATCCAAAAGTTGAATTACTGACAGTCCAGTTAGAGTTAACGCTATATATAGCTATGTCCATACATATCGTAGGACGAGTATTATAGTTGTTACGTCAAATATTTAGTTTTTTTTTAAATTAGACTGGTATTCAACTATCATTTAATGGTTTTCTGATCGGCTTTAGACAGGCACCACGCTAACACACTCATGGTCAATTGTTTAACCCCGCCCACCGACACGTTTCATCACTACTACGTGACTTCGTCAGGGTATAAGGGCGGCTCAGCCAAATTTTCGTCTTTTTTTTTTTGATCGGTTGTCATAGTTACCGAATCTCATAACGGAAGTGTTAAGCGTCCGACGTGTTTGTAAATTATAAGCTCTCAATTGTAGGTAGTGTTTTAACCTTATAAGAAGTTTACACATTTTTTTGTATTTACTGAGAAGATCAGAACTCTCTAGTCTAAAGAGTCGAGATGTATACATAACGTGAATTGTACCTTTCTTAACATCAGTAGTTTTGGCTCATCTTATTTAGAGGATTCTATGTGTATATCCTATCGCTGCAATCTCATTTTTATTCTTAAGTATATTTTTTATAGTATAAAGGTTAATGCAAGTAGTCACATTTATACTTGATATCATCAAATCCCCATATGCTGATAGTAGTATTGAGTTATATGTACATATCGAATTTGATTATACTTTTGTATCTATCAGTCTTCTTTACAGAGTATAGTACTGAATAATCATCATGTTATGTAGTAATTTATTAAAGGGACAGTCTAGTATAAACTAAACTTTCATTATTCAGATAGGACTTTTAATTTTAATCAACTTTCCAATTTACTTTTATCATCAAATTTGCTTTTTGCTCTTGGTATTCTTAGTTTAAACTAAACATTGGTTGGCTCATATGCTAATTTCTAAGCCTTTGAGGGCTGCCTCTTTTTAAATCTCTTATAAACACAAAGAGACAGAAAGTACATGTGGGCCATATAGATAACACTGTGTACAGGCACAGGGAGTTATTTAAGATCTAGCACAACACAATGCTAAATGCAAGACAATAGATAATAAACAGTCACAGTCATGTGATCAGGGGGCTGGAAGAAGGTTCCTAGATACAAGGTAATCACAGAGGTAAAAAGTATATTAATATAACTGTGTTGGTTATGCAAAACTGGGGAATGGGTAATAAAGGGATTATTTATCTTTTAAAACAATAACAATTCTATGGTAGACTGTCCCTTTAACTCACTTATTTTTTGGGATCAAACATTTTCTCTTATAGTGTAAATGGCTATTGCTCACCTGCAACGTTTGAAACAGAGACATTCTTAAAATACCTCAAAATAGGGACTATCCATATAATATACATTTCAAGATCATGTAGGTCTTGTCATAAGGATATTCATTCTACTCGCGATTTATATGTTGTAAATATTATTATCAATTAGGAATGTATCCTAACATAACTTTTTGAAGAGAATCTCTCTATTTCCAGGGTAGTATTCCCTGGGTGCTTTATGCTTCATTTCTTCATTTATATGATTCATTGTGGTTTTTATTTTTTTTGTTTTTATATATAATTTATTTTTTGGTCTAGATTGTACATTCAAAGGTCATGTAGATCTTATTATAGGGCTATTTATTCCACTTAATGGCCAGTTTATAAAAGGGTTAGGAGTATTTATTATCAGTTATGATTGTAATATGACAATAATTTTTTAAGACAATCTCTTTTATTATTGGGGTAGTGTCCCCCAAGTGTTTATAACTTCATTTTGTCATTTGTGTGATTTGTTGTCATTTTCACGTCTACAATCAACTTAGTTTCGCTTAATGTGTATATATTTTTCCTTAGTCATTCCCCCTATTGAGCATTCGCATTATTGATCAGTGAGTTCTTACTCTCAAATTTACTTTATAGAAAACATTTATATGATAGGGTCTCATTTAAGCCATTCGGATTAGCAGATTTCAATTTGTGTATCCATCGACACTCTTTTTGTAAAAGGATCTTATTTATGTTTCCTTTGCGCCCTTTAACGTTCACTTGTTCGATGGCAAAAAATTGTATATCATATTTGTTTTCTTTGTGATAAGTATTCATGTGTTGGGCCACTGGTACTTGCCTGTTCCATTTTATGTCTCCAATGTGTTCAAGGACTCTGGTTCTTAACTCCCTCAAGGTTTCACCAACATAAATTCTGGGACATTTACACATTGCCACATATATAACTTTGTCTGACCGACAGTTTATGAAGGTTTTTATGTCATATGTTTTTCCTGTACTCGGATGTTGGAAGATCTTTGTCGGTTTCATATTCCTGCATGCTTTGCATCTGCCACATTTTAAAAATCCCTTTGTGCTTTTTAGCCATGTTGTTGGTTCTGGGGGTTTAAAGTGGCTATTTGTTAGCATATCTTTGAGGTTTCTTGATCTTTTATGGGTGATTGTGAGAGTGGTGTTGTAGTACATGCCAATGTTTCTGAAATATTTGTTTTATTTGTTTATGTTTATTATCAAATGTCCCAATAATTCGTACCACCTCTTTTTTATAATCTGTATCTACATTAGTGGTCCTTTTTTCCTCCAATAGATTAGATCTATTCACTCCTTTAGCTCTTTGATAGGCTTTTTTTAGACCTCTATTTGGGTAGACACGTTCTCTGAATCTCTTCCTTCTGTAATTCTTTTGCTTTTTTTTCAAATGCCTCATCTGAGCTACAATTTCTCCTTGCTTTCAGGTATTGACCTGTTGGTATCCCCAGTGTTTGGTTCTTTGGGTGGTAGCTATTCCATTGTAATAAACTATTTGTAGTAGTGATTTTCCTACAGAGTGTTGTACTTATGGTACCATCCAGTTCTTTTGTGATCAAAAGGTCAAGGAAAGAAATGCTTTGTTTGTCTATTTCATGTGTATATTCATATTCAGCCATGTCATGAATTCATTGAAGTCATTTGTTGTTCCTGACCAGAGGATTAGAACATCATCAATATATCTAATATAAAAATCCATATATTTAATGTATGGATTTTCATCTGGATTCAAGATGCTAGTGTTTTTTATCCATCCCAGGAACAAATTTGCGTAGGTTAGGGCACAGCGTGGGTCCATAGCTTTGCCTCTTCTTTGCAAGTACATTTTGTTATTGAAAAGAAAATAGTTATTTTTCAATGTATTATTATTATTATTATTATCAGGTATTTGTAGAGCGCCGACAGATTCTGCAGCGCTGTAAACATAGTCAGTGTACAGGATAGCTTTTGTAGGGGTCAAGTGGGTAGAGGGCCCTGCCGAGAGTTTCACTGTTGTAGTCGGCTCTTATGAAGCGATCTGTAAACAGCTGGGCCCATAGGCTTACAATCTAAGGGTTTCTAGGGGAAAGCAATGGCGTTAGGAAAGGTTAGTGTTGGTTGTATGCATCCCTGAATAGTAGAGTTTTTAGGGAGTGCTTGAAGCTGTTAAAACTAGGGGAGAGTCTTATGGAGCGAGGCAGGGAATTCCACAAGATGGGGGCCAGTCAGGAGAAGTCCTGTAAACGTGAATGTGAGGAAGTAACAAGAGAGGAGGAGAGGAGGAGATCCTGAGCTGATCGAAGGGGACGGGAGGGAGAGTATCTAGAGACAAGTTCTGAGATGTAGGGGGGAGCAGTGCAGTTGAGAGCTTTATATGTCAGGGTGAGGATTTTATGTTTAATCCTAGAGGCAAGAGGAAGCCAGTGAAGGGATTGGCAGAGAGGTGCAGCAGATGAAGAGCGACGAGTAAGGAAGATGAGGCTGGCAGAGGCATTCATAATGGATTGTAAAGGAGCTATGCATGTAAAGTCCAATAGTTCAACAATGAAATCATCCTGAGGCGTGTCTCTAGGGTTTACAGTTTTCTGAAAGTACTGAATAGCTTTTATTCCTAGGTCATGTTGGATGTTGGAATATAGGCTGTCCACATCTATACTTGCCAGGAAGGTGTCTTTCTCGACTGTTAGATTCTCAAAATTTCTAAGTACATCCTTTGTATCCTGTACATAGGAGGTCAGGGTCTGTACAAAGTGTCGTCATTTTTTGTCAATAAAAATGCTCACTTTCTCAGTCAAACAACCATTTCCTGAAACAGTGGGTCTACCCGGTGGATTACATTTATCTTTATGTGCTTTGGGTAAACTATATAATGTTGCCACTCTTGCAGATTTATTGCACAAAAAGTAATATTCGTTTTTTGTAATTAATCTTTCATTTAAACCTTCATCTAAGATTGAAATTAATTCCTTGGTAAATCTTTCAGTCGGATCATAAGGAATTATAGTATAGTTACTGATATCACTTAGAATATTCAAGCACATTGTCACATATTTTTCATTACTCATAATGACCATATTCCCTCCCTTGTCCGCATTTGTAATTGTTCTTTCTTTGAACGTTAGGTTTTTTCTAACCTTACATTGGGAGTTAATCTGGTCTAGCTCTCTTGTTACCAGAGACACAAATTTCTCTATTGCAGGGTATGTGGATATATTTGGCATAAATGTGCTTTAATTTTTAACGCGCCCCTGTGTGTCATCTTCCAACATGTCATTATTATCATTTAGCAGACTTAACATTGAATTGAATACTTCATGATCATTTTCTGCAATGCCTATATCAGAGAGTGCATTTTTATTCAGATTTTTGTGATATTTATGTAACGCTAGTTTCCTAGTAAATAAATGTGTGTCTTTGACCCATTCAAATTTATCAAAATTGGGTGTAGGCATGAAGGACAGTCCTTTTTCTAAGAGAGAGTGATGCTCTTTCCTCAAAATCATGTCAGGCAGGTTGATTATTTGTAAATTGTCTCTTAGTATCTCTGTCTGTTTGGTGGTCTGCCCCTATACTGTTGTCTTGTTCGCCCTCCCCTCCTTGGCGTGAACAGGTCCTTTTCTACAAAAAATCCTAGTAATGGATGGTTCATTATTAGGCATAGCATTTGATAGATTTGAATGGGTCAAAGAACCAAAACATGGCTAAAAAGCACAAAGGGATTTTTAAAATGTGGCAGATGCAAAGCATGCAGGAATATGAAACCGACAAAGATCTTCCAACATCCGAGTACAGGAAAAACATATGACATAAAAACCTTCATAAACTGTCGGTCAGGCAAAGTTATATATGTGGCAATGTGTAAATGTCCCAGAATTTATGTTAGTGAAACCTCGAGGGAGTTAAGAACCAGAGTCCTTTAACACATTGGATACATAAAATGGAACAGGCAAGTACCAGTGGCCCAACACATGAATACTTACAAAGAAATTACAAAGAAAACAAATATGATATACAATTTTTTGCCATCGAACAAGTGAACCTTAAAGGGCGCAAAGGAAACATAAATAAGATCCTTTTACAAAAAGAGTGTCGATGGATACACAAATTGAAATCTGCTAATCCGAATGGCTTAAACGAGGCCCTATCATATAAATGTTTTCTATAAAGTAAATTTGAGAGTAAGAACTCACTGATCAATAATGCGAATGCTCAATAGGGGGAATGACTAAGGAAAAATATATACACATTAAGAATCTGTAAAGTGGAATTCCTCTGAAAAGGTCATAGACCTAAGAGCAAACTAAGTTTATTGTAGACGTGAAAATAACAACAAATCACACAAATGACAAAATGAAGTTATAAACAAAATTGTCATATTACAATCGTAACTAATAATAAATACTCCTAACCCTTTTATAAACTGGCCATTAAGTGGAATAAATAGCCCTATAATAAGATCTACATGACCTTTGAATGTACAATCTAGACCAAAAAATAAATTATATATAAAAACAAAAAATAAAAACCACAATGAATCATATAAATGAAGAAATGAAGCATAAAGCACCCAGGGAATACTACCCTGGAAATAGAGAGATTCTCTTCAAAAAGTTATGTTAGGATACATTCCTAATTGATAATATCTACAACATATAAAGTGGATCGCGAGTAGAATGAATATCCTTATGATAAGACCTACGTGATCTTGAAATGTATAATATTATATGGATAGTCCCTATTTTGAGGTATTTTAAGAATAACCCCCCCCCCCCCCTCCGAGAGATACGATGATGCTGAACCATTGCACCCAATAAGAAAGAGCCTGGGAACCGTGCCTCTTGTGAGCTCGTGTAAGCCATACCTCTGGGGAACGGGTGGAGTGCAATCTTACATACGGGTTATAAAGGGAAATGATAGGGTACAACTGACAGCGTTTGTTTTTTCTAAATCCCCTTGAAAAGGCCCGTCGGGAACCGGGGGAAATGTGTTGGGGTTACAAAGGTGGTGACTCCTGTATAAGGATATATCCATATCACTGTGCTCACGGCACTTACGATTGCAACCGGATGGCTGAGAGCAGGGATTCCGGATACACCCGCTGCAGGTTTTATCCTGCCCATGTGAACTCCAGCTAACGGCTTTTTCATATGCTGTGGACACTCAGATTGTTTTTAACCTAAAGTTATACTAAAAGGCTCAATCTTTTGTACTACTGGTGAGTACATTGTTGCACTTAGCGCACTATATCTGTTTAATAAAATTACACTTGAATTTGTTCTCTTTTGCGCTTCATTTCTTTCTATGTATATCTTTTTAAACAACACACATTTTGGAATAGAAAGAGAGAGAGTATGTAACATATTACTGTTAAAACAATAACACATTTTGCTAGAAGCATTTTGGCTAAAGCAAATATGTTGCAAAAATATTTCTAATAAAGAAATGAACTGTAATCATGTACTATGTCACTTTACGTACAATATTGTTTTCAGTGTAGCATGTTGCAGAGTACGTTTGTCGGTTTGGGAGATAAAACAAAACTTAAAACAGCGGGCTGAACTGGGAATAGAAAGCACCCCTGGAAAATTTTGAAAACCAGCCCTATTTTCCATTAAGTTCGTAAAATGCACACGCCCTGTTTGTTCTATGGGGATTACTTCGATACTCCTTATACCAATATTTTTTTTTTCATAACTAAAATAATATTAGTTTGTAATAAAAAATGGCAGGTTGTTGTTATATCGGCACCCCACAACCTCATTTTATCAATGCCTCTCTTTCACAGTATAAAAATGATTAGACTGTGATCTGGAGAAGACACTTAAAGCAGTGTGTCACTATCTCACAGTGTGATTAATTAGATACTAGAAACCATACAAAGAAGGGCTACTATGGGGTTGATTTATCAAGCTATGATGGACAGGGGTGTACATACATGACCCTGTCCAACGTAGCTCACCTCTGGCGGGCTGAATCTCGCTGCCGGAATTCAGCATTGCACAAGAATCCTTTCTCTTGTAAGGTGTATCCAGTCCACGGATCATCCATTACTTGTGGGATATTCTCATTCCCAACAGGAAGTTGCAAGAGGACACCCACAGCAGAGCTGTAATATAGCTCCTCCCCTAACTGTCATAGCCAGTCATTCTCTTGCAACTCTCAACAAGCTAGGATGTTGTAGGAGAGAGTGGTTAAATATAGTTAGTTTATTTTCTTCAATCAAAAGTTTGTTATTTTTAAATAGTACCGGAGTTGTGCTATTTTATCTCAGGCAGTAAATAGAAGAAGAATCTGCCTGAGGTTTCTATGATCTTAGCAGGTTTTAACTAAGATCCATTGCTATTCTCACATATGTCTGAGGGGATTACACAGATGAGGTAACTTCAGCGAGAGAATGGCGTGCAGTTTATTCTGCTATCAGGTATGTGCAGTTATAATTTTTTCTAGAGATGGAAAACACTAGAAAATGCTGCTGATACCGGATTAATGTAAGTTAAGCCTGAATACAGTGATTTAATAATGACTGGTATCATGCTTACTCCCAGGGGTAATACCCTTATGATATTGCAATATAAACGTTTGCTGGCATGTTTAATCGTTTTTATATATGCATTGGTGATAAAACTTTATTGGGGCCTAGTTTTTTCCACATGGCTGGCTTAAATTTTGACTAGAAACAGTTTTACTGAGGCTTTCCACTGTTATAGTATAAAAGTTACAGTTGGTGCAGTTAAAATTACAAACTGTGACATGCAGCTTCCCTCAGGAGTCCCCTGTATGCTATAGGACATCTCTAAAGGGCTCAAAGGCTTTCCAAAGTTGATTATTGGGGAAGGTAGGACCACAGCTTGCTGTGGCAGTTGGTTGTGACTGTTAAAAAAAAAACAAAAAAAAACAAAAAAAAACAAACCTCTATTTCGTTTTTTTGATCCGTTTTTTGAACTAAGGGGTTAATCATCCATTTGCAAGTGGGTGCAATGCTCTGTTAGCCTATTATACACACTGTAACATTTTCGTTTGATTTACTGCATTTTTTCACTGTTTTTCAAATTCTGACAAAATTTGTTTTTCTTAAAGGCACAGTACCGTTTTTTATATTTGCTTGTTAACTTGATTTAAAGTGTTTTCCAAGCTTGCTAGTCTCATTGCTAGTCTGTATAAACATGTCTGACATAGAAGAAACTCCTTGTTCATTATGTTTAAAAGCCATGGTGGAACCCCCTCTTAGAATGTGTACCAAATGTACTGATTTCATTTTATGCAATAAAGATCATATTCTGTTTTTAAAAAAATTATCACCAGAGGAATCTGACGAGGGGAAAGTTATGCCGACTAACTCTCCCCACGTGTCAGACCCTTTGACTCCCGCCCAAGGGACTCACGCTCAAATGGCGCCAAGTACATCTAGGGCGCCCATAGCGTTTACTTTACAAGACATGGTGGCAGTCATGGATAATACACTGTCAGCGGTATTAGCCAGACTACCTGAACTTAGAGGTTAGCGAGATAGCTCTGGGGTGAGAAAAAATGCAGAGCATACTGACGCTTTAAGAACCATGTCTGATACTGCCTCACAATATGCAGAAGCTGAGGAAGGAGAGCTTCAGTCAGTGGGTGATGTTAATGACTCAGGAAAGATACCTGATTCTAATATTTCTACATTTAAATTTAAGCTTGAACACCTCTGCGTGTTACTTAGGGAGGTTTTAGCTGCTCTGAATGACTGTGATACCATTGCAGTGCCAGATAAATTTTGTAGACTGGATAAATGCTTTGCAGTGCCGGTGTGTACTGATGTTTTCCCAATACCTAAAAGGTTTACAGAAATTATTAATAAGGAATGGGATAGACCAGGTGTGCCGTTCTCTTCCCCTCCTATTTTTAGAAAAATGTTTTCCAATAGACGCCACCACACGGGACTTATGGCAGACAGTCCCTAAGGTCGAGGGAGCAGTTTCTACTCAAGCAAAGCGTACTACTATCCCTGTCGAGGACAGTTGTGCTTTTTTAGAGCCAATGGATAAAAAATTAGAAGGTTACCTTAAGAAAATATTTATTCAACAAGGTTTTATCCTACAGCCCATTGCATGCATTGCCCCTGTCACTGCTGCTGCGGCGTACTAGTTTGAGTCTCTGGAAGAGGCTTTACAGGTAGAGACTCCATTGGATGACATACTTGGCAAACTTAGAGCACTTAAGCTAGCCAATTATTTTATTTCTGATGCCATTGTTCATTTGAATAAACTAACGGCTAAGAATTCTGGTTTTGCTATACAGGCGCGCAGAGCGCTATGGCTTAAATCATGGTCAGCTGACGTGACTTTAAAATCTAAGCTACTTAACATTCCCTTCAAGGGGCAGACCCTATTCTGGCCTGGTTTGAAGGAGATTATTGCTGATATCACTGGAGGAAAAGGTTGTGCCCTTCCTCAGGACAGGTCCAAATCTAGGGCCAAACAGTCTAATTTTCGTGCCTTTCGAAACTTCAAGGCAGGTGCGGCATCAACTTCCTCTAATAATAAACAAGAGGGAACTTTTGCTCAATCCAAGACGGTCTGGAGACCAAACCAGACCTGGAAAAAAGGTAAGCAGGTCAAAAAGCCTGCTGCTGCCTCTAAGACAGCATGAAGGAACGACCCCCTATCCGGTAACCGATCTAGTAGGGGGCAGACTTTCCCTCTTCGCCCAGGCGTGGGCAAGAGATGTTCAGGATCCCTGGGCGTTGGAAATTATATCCCAGGGATATCTTCTGGACTTCAAAGCTTCCCCCCCAAAAGGGAGATTTCACCTTTCACAATTATCTGCAAACCAGATAAAGAGTGAGGCATTCTTACACTGTGTACGAGACCTCCTAGTTATGGGAGTGATCCATCCAGTTCCAAAGGAGGAACAGGAACAGGGTTTTTACTCAAATCTGTTTGTGGTTCCCAAAAAAGAGGGAACCTTCAGACCGATTTTGGATCTAAAGATCTTAAACAAATTCCTCAAAGTTCCGTCGTTCAAGATGGAAACTATTCGTACCATCCTACCACTGATCCAGGAGGGTCAATATATGACTACAGTGGATCTAAAGGATGCTTATCTTCACATTCCGATACACAAAGATCATCATCGGTTTCTCAGGTTTGCCTTTCAAGACAGGCATTACCAGTTGTAGCTCTTCCCTTTGGATTAGCTACAGCCCCAAGAATCTTTACAAAGGTTCTAGGGTCGCTTTTGGCGGTCCTAAGGCCACGGGGCATAGCAGTAGCCCCTTATTTAGACGACATCCTGATACAGGCGTCAAACTTCCAAATTGCCAAGTCTCATACGGACGTAGTACTGGCATTTCTGAGGTTGCATGGGTGGAAAGTGAACGAGGAAAAGTGTTCTCTATCCCCACTCACAAGAGTTTCCTTTCTAGGTATAGATGATAGATTCTAGGTATAGATGATAGATTCTGTAGAAATGAAAATTTACCTTGACGGAGTCCAGGTTATCAAAGCTTCTAAATTCCTGTCGGGTTCTTCATTCCATTCCGCGCCCTTTGGTGGCTCAGTGTATGGAAGTAATCGGCTTAATGGTAGCGGCAATGGACATAGTGCCGTTTGCACGCTTACATCTCAGACCGCTGCAACTATGCAGGCTCAGTCAGTGGAGCGGGGATTACACAGATTTGGCCCCTCAACTGAATATGGACCAAGAGACCAGGGATCCTCTTCCCTGGTGGCTATCTCGGGTCCATCTGTCCAAAGGTATGACCTTCGCAGGCCAGATTGGACTATTGTAACAACAAATGCCAGCCTTCTAGGTTGGGGTGCAGTCTGGAACTCCCTGAAGGCTCAGGGATCGTGGACTCAGGAGGAGTCTCTCCTTACAATAAATATTCTGGAACTAAGAGCGATATTCAAGGCTCTTCAGGTTTGGCCTCAGTTAGCAACTCTGAGGTACATCAGATTTCAGTCGGTCAACATCACGACTGTAGCTTACATCAACCATCAAGGGGGAACAAGAAGTTCCCTAGAGATGTTAGAAGTTTCAAAAATAATTCACTGGGCAGAGATTCACTCTTGCCACCTATCAGCTATCCAAATCCCAGGTGTAGAGCACTGGGAGGCGGATTTTCTAAGTCGTCAGACTTTTCATCCGGGAGAGTGGGAACTCCATCCGGAGGTATTTGCACAACTGATTCTCCGTTGGGGCAAACCAGAACTGGATCTCATGGCATCTCGCCAGAATGCCAAGCTTCCGTGTTACGGATCCAGGTCCAGGGATCCCAAGGCGACACTGATAGATACTCTAGCAGCGCCCTGGTCTTTCAACCTGGCTTATGTGTTTCCACCGTTTCCTCTGCTCCCTCGACTGATAGCCAAGATCAAGCAGGAGAGAGCATCGGTGATTCTGATAGCACCTGCGTGGCCACGCAGGACCTGGTATGCAGATCTAGTGGACATGTCATCCTTTCCACCATGGTCTCTGCCTCTGAGACAGGACCTTCTACTTCAGGGTCTTTTCAACCATCCAAATCTAATTTCTCTGAGGCTGACTGCCTGGAGATTGAATGCTTGATTTTATCAAAGCGTGGCTTCTCCGAGTCAGTTATTGATACCTTAATACAGGCACGAAAGCCTGTCACCAGGAAAATTTACCGTAAGGTATGGCGTAGATATCTTTATTGGTGTGAATCCAAGGGTTACTCATGGAGTAAGGTCAGGATTCCTAGGATTTTATCTTTTCTCCAAGAAGGTTTGGAAAAAGGATTGTCAGCTAGTTTCTTAAAGGGACAGATTTTTGCTCTGTCTATTCTTTTGCACTAGCGTCTGGCAGATGTTCCAGACGTTCAGGCATTTTGTCAGGCTTTAGTTTGAATCAAGCCTGTGTTTAAACCTGTTGCTCCACCATGGAGCTTAAACTTGGTTCTTAAGGATCTTCAAGGAGTTCCGTTTGAACCTCTTCATTCCATAGATATCAAACTTTTATCTTGGAAAGTTCTTTTTTTTTTTTTTTTTTTGGTAGCTATTTCCTCGGCTCGTAGAGTCTCTGAGCTATCTGCCTTACAATGTGATTCTCCTTATCTGATTTTTCATACGGATAAGGTAGTCCTGCGTACCAAACCTGGGTTCTTACCTGAGGTGGTATCTAACAAGAATATCAATCAAGAGATTGTGGTTCCATCCTTGTGTTACACAATCTGGATGTGGTCTGTGCTTTAAAGTTTTACTTACAAGCTACTAAAGATTTTCGTCAAACATCTGCTTTGTTTGTTGTCTACTCTGGACAGAGGAGAGGTCAAAAGGCTTTGGCAACCTCTTTTTCTTTTTGGCTAAGAAGCTTAATCCGCTTAGCCTATGAGACTGCTGGACAGCCGCCTCCTGAAAGGATTACAGCTAATTCAACTAGAGCTGTGGCTTCCACTTGGGCCTTTAAAAATGAGGCTTCTGTTGAACAGATTTGCAAGGCGGCGACTTGGTCTTCGCTTCATACTTTTTCAAAATTTTACAAATTTGATACTTTTGCTTCTTCGGAGGCTATATTTGGGAGAAAGGTTTTACAGGCAGTGGTTCCTGCCTTGTCCCTCCCTTCATCCGTGTACTTTAGCTTTGGTATTGGTATCCCACAAGTAATGGATGATCCGTGGACTGGATACACCTTACAAGAGAAAACACAATTTATGCTTACCTGATAAATTTATTTCTCTTGTGGTGTATCCAGTCCATGGCCCGCCCTGTCATTTTAAGGCAGGTAATTTTTAAATTTAAACTACAGTAACCACTACACCCTATGGTTCCTCCTTTCTCGGCTTGTTTTCGGTCGAATGACTGGCTATGACAGTTAGGGGAGGAGCTATATTACAGCTCTGCTGTGGGTGTCCTCTTGCAACTTCCTGTTGGGAATGAGAATATCCCACAAGTAATGGATGATCCGTGGACTGGATACACCACAAGAGAAATAAATTTATCAGGTAAGCATAAATTGTGTTTTTTTGCGCTCTTTTGCAATGCCGCCCCCTGCCTGGGCACATCCAATCACGTGCGGGCAGGAGCTGTCAATCTCCCCGGTCGGGCGAGACCGGGGGGGTTGAAATTCGCCACCTAAGAGGTTAGGGAAGCAGTGGTTTGATGACCGCTGCTTGATAAATACGGATGGCAGGTTCTCTTTTGAGAGCCTGCAGTAATAAGTAGGTGAAGGCTGACAAAGATTTTGTTAAATCGATCCCTAAATGGTGAACGGTCTATGGCATAAAACCTACAAGGAAATTCTTTGTGACCTTAATACCTATAGCTCAGAGGATAAAAGAAGGGGTGATACAGCGGCATTGCCTTACCAGCAGCGCCACCATCTTAAATTGTATCTAGCTGCCCCAGCGGCCCACTGGGAAATCTCCTGGTGCCCTGGTAGGACAATTCAGTTTTGTTAGAAGCTAAATTACAGAAAAAGTAATCAAAATAAATGATAAAATGAATTACAATCTTCTTATTATGCATAACTATATGTTTTATGAGGGATTACAAATCAGGTTTAAGGTCCCTTTAAATTTTCTTTTGTGATTCAGACAAAGCATGCAATTAACTTCTATTTCTCTTGTTAAGTGTATCCAGTCCACGGATCATCCATTACTTGTGGGATATTCTCCTTCCCAACAGGAAGTTGCAAGAGGATCACCCACAGCAGAGCTGCTATATAGCTCCTCCCCTCACTGCCATATCCAGTCATTTTCTTGCAACTCTCAACTAAGATGGAGGTCGTAAGAGGACTGTGGTGTTTTATACTTAGTTTATTTCTTCAATCAAAAGTTTGTTATTTTTAAATGGTACCGGAGTGTACTGTTTATCTCAGGCAGTATTTAGAAGAAGAATCTGCCTGCGTTTTCTATGATCTTAGCAGAAGTAACTAAGATCCTTTGCTGTTCTCACATATTCTGAGGAGTGAGGTAACTTCAGAGGGGGAATAGCGTGCAGGTTTTCCTGCAATAAGGTATGTGCAGTTAAAATATTTTTCTAGGGATGGAATTTGCTAGAAAATGCTGCTGATACCGAAGTAATGTAAGTAAAGCCTTAAATGCAGTGATAGCGACTGGTATCAGGCTTATTAATAGAGATACATACTCTTATAAAAGTGTATTTTAAAACGTTTGCTGGCATGTTTAATCGTTTTTTACATATGTTTGGTGATAAAACGTATTGGGGCCTAGTTTTTTCCACATGGCTGGCTTGAATTTTGCCTAGAAACAGTTCCCTGAGGCTTCCCACTGTTGTAATATGAGTGGGAGGGGCCTATTTTAGCATTTTTTTGCACAGCAAAAATTACAGACACAGACATCCAGCTTCTTCCTGCATGATCCAGGACTTCTCTGGAGGGCTCAAAAGGCTTCAAAAGTCGTATTGAGGGAGGTAAAAAGCCACAGTAGAGCTGTGGCAGTTGTTGTGACTGTTTAAAAAACGTTTTTGTCATTTGTTATTCCGTTTTTGGTATTAAGGGGTTAATCATCCATTTGCAAGTGGGTGCAATGCTCTGCTAACTTATTACATACACTGTAAAAAAATTGTTAGTGTAACTGCATTTTTTTCACTGTTATTTCAAAATTTGGGAAAATTTGTGTTTCTTAAAAGCGCAGTAACGTTTCTTTATATTGCTTTTAAACTTGTTTTAAAGTGTTTTCCAAGCTTGCTAGTCTCATTGCTAGTCTGTTTAAACATGTCTGACACAGAGGAACCTACTTGTTCGTTATGTTTGAAAGCCATGGTGGAGCCCCATAGGAGAATGTGTACTAAATGTATTGATTTCACCTTAAACAGTAAAGATCAGTCTTTATCTATAAAAGAATTATCACCAGAGGGTTCTGTCGAGGGGGAAGTTATGCCGACTAACTCTCCCCACGTGTCAGACCCTTCGCCTCCCGCTCAGGGGACGCACGCTAATATGGCGCCAATTACATCAGGGTCGCCCATAGCGATTACCTTGCAGGACATGGCTGCAATCATGAATAATACCCTGTCAGAGGTATTATCTAGATTGCCTGAATTAAGAGGCAAGCGCGATAGCTCTGGGGTTAGGAGAGATTCAGAGCGCGCAAATGCTGTTAGAGCCATGTCTGATACTGCGTCACAGTATGCAGAACATGAGGACGGAGAGCTTCAGTCTGTGGGTGACATCTCTGACTCGGGGAAACCTGATTCAGAGATTTCTCATTTTAAATTTAAGCTTGAGAACCTCCGTGTATTGCTTGGGGAGGTATTAGCTGCTCTGAAATTGTGTAGGCTGGATAGATACTATGCAGTGCCGGTGTGTACTGACGTTTTTCCTATACCTAAAAGGCTTACAGAAATTATTAGCAAGGAGTGGGATAGACCCGGTGTGCCCTTTTCCCCACCTCCTATATTTAGAAAAATGTTTCCAATAGACGCCACTACACGGGACTTATGGCAGACGGTCCCTAAGGTGGAGGGAGCAGTTTCTACTTTAGCAAAGCGTACCACTATCCCGGTTGAGGACAGTTGTGCTTTTTCAGATCCAATGGATAAAAAATTGGAGGGTTACCTTAAGAAAATGTTTATTCAACAAGGTTTTATTTTACAGCCCCTTGCATGCATTGCGCCTGTCACTGCTGCGGCAGCATTCTGGTTTGAGGCCCTGGAAGAGGCCATCCAGACAGCTCCATTGAATGAAATTATTGACAAGCTTAGAACGCTTAAGCTAGCTAACTCATTTGTTTCTGATGCCATTGTTCATTTGACTAAACTAACGGCTAAGAATTCCGGATTCGCCATCCAGGCGCGTAGAGCGCTATGGCTTAAATCCTGGTCAGCTGACGTGACTTCAAAGTCTAAATTACTCAACATTCCTTTCAAGGGGCAGACCTTATTCAGGCCTGGCTTGAAGGAAATTATTGCTGACATTACTGGAGGCAAGGGTCATACCCTTCCTCAGGACAGGGCCAAATCAAAGGCCAAACAGTCTAATTTTCGTGCCTTTCGAAATTTCAAGGCAGGAGCAGCATCAACTTCCTCCGCTTCAAAACAAGAGGGAACTGTTGCTCATTCCAGACAGGCCTGGAAACCTAACCAGTCCTGGAACAAGGGCAAGCAGGCCAGGAAGCCTGTTGCTGCCCCCAAGACAGCATGAAGGAACGGCCCCCTATCCGGAAACAGATCTAGTGGGGGGCAGACTTTCTCTCTTCGCCCAGGCGTGGGCAAGAGATGTTCAGGATCCCTGGGCGTTGGAGATCATATCTCAGGGATATCTTCTGGACTTCAAAGCTTCTCCTCCACAAGGGAGATTTCATCTTTCAAGGTTATCATCAAACCAGATAAAGAAAGAGGCATTCCTAAGCTGTCTGCAAGACCTCCTAGTAATGGGAGTGATCCATCCAGTTCCGCGGACGGAACAAGGACAGGGATTTTATTAAAATCTGTTTGTGGTTCCCAAGAAAGAGGGAACCTTCAGACCAATCTTGGATCTAAAGATCTTAAACAAATTCCTCAGAGTTCCATCATTCAAAATGGAAACTATTCGGACCATCCTACCCATGATCCAAGAGGGTCAGTACATGACCACAGTGGACTTAAAGGATGCCTACCTTCACATACCGATTCACAAAGATCATCATCGGTTCCTAAGGTTTGCCTTTCTAGACAGGCATTACCAATTTGTAGCTCTTCCCTTCGGGTTCGCCACTGCCCCGAGAATTTTTACAAAGGTTCTGGGCTCACTTCTGGCGGTTCTAAGACCGCAAGGCATAGCAGTGGCTCCGTATCTAGACGACATCCTGATACAGGCGTCAAGCTTTCAAATTGCCAAGTCTCATACAGAGATAGTTCTGGCATTTCTGAGGTCGCATGGGTGGAAAGTGAACGTGGAAAAGAGTTCTCTATCACCACTCACAAGAGTCTCCTTCCTAGGGACTCTTATAGATTCTGTAGAGATGAAAATTTACCTGCCGGAGTCCAGGTTATCAAAACTTCTAAATGCTTGCCGTGTCCTTCATTCCATTCCACGCCCGTCAGTGGCTCAGTGCATGGAAGTAATCGGCTTAATGGTAGCGGCAATGGACATAGTGCCATTTGCGCGCCTGCATCTCAGACCGCTGCAATTATGCATGCTAAGTCAGTGGAATGGGGATTACTCAGATTTGTCGCCTCTACTAAATCTGGATCAAGAGACCAGAGATTCTCTTCTCTGGTGGCTTTCTCGGATCTATCTGTCCAAGGGTATGACCTTTTGCAGGCAAGATTGGACGATTGTAACAACAGATGCCAGCCTTCTAGGTTGGGGCGCAGTCTGGAACTCCCTGAAGGCTCAGGGATCGTGGACTCAGGAGGAGAAACTCCTCTTAATAAATATTCTGGAGTTAAGAGCAATATTCAATGCTCTTCTAGCTTGGCCTCAGTTAGCAACACTGAGTTTCATCAGATTTCAGTCGGACAACATCACGACTGTGGCTTACATCAACCATCAAGGGGGAACCAGGAGTTCCCTAGCGATGTTAGAAGTCTCAAAGATAATTCGCTGGGCAGAGTCTCACTCTTGCCACCTGTCAGCGATCCACATCCCAGGCATAGAGAACTGGGAGGCGGATTTTCTAAGTCGTCAGACTTTTCATCCGGGGGAGTGGGAACTCCATCCGGAGGTGTTTGCTCAACTGGTCCATCGTTGGGGCAAACCAGAACTGGATCTCATGGCGTCTCGCCAGAACGCCAAGCTTCCTTGTTACGGATCCAGGTCCAGGGACCCGGGTGCAACGCTGATAGATCCTTGGTTCTTCAACCTGGCCTATGTGTTTCCACCATTTCCTCTGCTCCCTCGACTGATTGCCAAAATCAAACAGGAGAGAGCATCAGTGATTCTGATAGCGCCTGCGTGGCCACGCAGGACCTGGTATGCAGACCTA
The DNA here is from genome assembly GCF_027579735.1 of Bombina bombina. Classification (NCBI taxonomy): domain Eukaryota; kingdom Metazoa; phylum Chordata; class Amphibia; order Anura; family Bombinatoridae; genus Bombina; species Bombina bombina. Next base: position 156,921,410 of record NC_069509.1, read on the forward strand.
GTGGACATGTCATCTCTTCCACCATGGACTCTGCCTCTGAGGCAGGACCTTCTAATACAAGGTCCTTTCAATCATCCAAATCTACTTTCTCTGAGACTGACTGCATGGAGATTGAACGCTTGATTCTATCAAGGCGTGGCTTCTCAGAGTCAGTCATTGATACCTTAATACAGGCTCGGAAGCCTGTCACCAGGAAAATCTACCATAAGATATGGCGTAAATATCTTTATTGGTGTGAATCCAAGAGTTACTCATGGAGTAAGGTTAGGATTCCTAGGATATTGTCCTTTCTCCAAGAGGGTTTGGACAAAGGCTTATCAGCTAGTTCTTTAAAAGGACAGATCTCTGCTCTGTCTATTCTTTTGCACAAGCGTCTGGCAGAAGTTCCAGACATCCAGGCATTTTGTCAGGCTTTGGTTAGGATTAAGCCTGTGTTTAAAACTGTTGCTCCCCCGTGGAGCTTAAACTTGGTTCTTAAAGTTCTTCAGGGAGTTCCGTTTGAACCCCTTCATTCCATTGATATTAAACTTTTATCTTGGAAAGTTCTGTTTTTGATGGCTATTTCCTCGGCTCGAAGAGTCTCTGAGTTATCTGCCTTACATTGTGATTCTCCTTATCTGATTTTTCATTCAGACAAGGTAGTTCTGCGTACCAAACCTGGGTTTTTACCTAAGGTGGTTTCTAACAGGAATATCAATCAAGAGATTGTTGTTCCATCATTGTTTCCTAATCCTTCTTCAAAGAAGGAACGTCTTTTGCATAATCTGGACATAGTCCGTGCCTTGAAGTTTTACTTACAGGCTACTAGAGATTTTCGTCAAACATCTGCCCTGTTTGTCGTTTACTCTAGACAGAGGAGAGGTCAAAAAGCTTCGGCAACCTCTCTCTCCTTTTGGCTTCGGAGCATAATACGCTTAGCCTATGAGACTGCTGGACAGCAGCCCCCTGAAAGGATTACAGCTCATTCTACTAGAGCTGTGGCTTCCGCCTGGGCCTTTAAAAATGAGGCCTCTGTTGAACAAATTTGCAAGGCTGCGACTTGGTCTTCGCTTCACACCTTTTCAAAATTTTACAAATTTGACACTTTTGCTTCTTCGGAGGCTGTTTTTGGGAGAAAGGTTCTACAGGCAGTGGTTCCTTCCATTTAAGTTCCTGCCTTGTCCCTCCCATCATCTGTGTACTTTAGCTTTGGTATTGGTATCCCACAAGTAATGGATGATCCGTGGACTGGATACACTTAACAAGAGAAAACATAATTTATGCTTACCTGATAAATTTATTTCTCTTGTAGTGTATCCAGTCCACGGCCCGCCCTGTCCTTTTAAGGCAGGTCTAAATTTTAATTAAACTACAGTCACCACTGCACCCTATGGTTTCTCCTTTCTCGTCTTGTTTCGGTCGAATGACTGGATATGGCAGTGAGGGGAGGAGCTATATAGCAGCTCTGCTGTGGGTGATCCTCTTGCAACTTCCTGTTGGGAAGGAGAATATCCCACAAGTAATGGATGATCCGTGGATTGGATACACTACAAGAGAAATAAATTTATCAGGTAAGCATAAATTATGTTTTTCACATTTGCTTCATTCTCGTGGTATTCTTTGTTGAAGAGATGCTTAGGTAGATGTCTGGAGCTCTAAATGGCAGGAAATAGTGCTGGCATGTAGTGCTCTTGCAAATGTATAACATTCTTGCAAAACTGCTGCCATATAGTGCTCCAGACACATGCACGCTCCTGAGCTGCTTTTTAACAAAAGATACCAAAAGAATGAAGAAAAATTGATAATAGAAGTATATTAGAAAGTTGTTTAAAATTGCATGCTCTGTCTGAATCATGAAAGAAAAAAAAAATGGTTTCATGTCCCTTTAAATATATTAAGCAACACACTGAGGTTCCCTATTCTCAATGGTGGCCAATGGGTTAACTTTGATAAGAAAAGAAAAAAAGGGCAAAATAGACTCAGGAAGTGTTTTTTATGATCTGTCATCATATCGTACTCTTTTGTATTTCTTTGATAATGTATTTTTTTTTCCTCACAAGTCAGGTTTTCGCTTTGTATAAACAAATGTTGCTTTGACAACGCATTTCACAACACAGCTGTTTGTGAGAAACTAAATACATAAACCTGCTTTGATTATTTGAGATTTATATACAGGGTTGCAGATTGTTTGCTTATGTTCTGATTTCATTTCATGCTGCTGTCTAGCTTCTGCGAAACAGCAGTGACTAAAACATACAGCTAAGTGCTGCCGTGTGTCTCTCGCTGCGCGGCAGGCAGACTTACTGTAATTGTCATTTCTAAACAACCATTACTTAGAGTTTATATCTACATGGCACATAATAAATCCTAATTACTGTGTTTAGATACAATATGTGACAAAGAAGTCTTGCTTCTACCATTAAGATGTGAAAGTCAAGTTTTATCTCTTAGTTTACCGTTAGCTTCTTGCTAAATTGTATATAAGTAAATGTGAAATGAATCATAAATATATCATGTAAAAAAATACCTCCCTGCTTCAAAGACAGGCTATAGAAAAGTATCTATCTATCTATCTATCTATCTATATATATCTATGTCTATCTGTCTATATCAATGAATCTATCTTTCTTTATCTATATCTATCTATCTGTATCTCTCAATCTATAGCTATCTATCTATCTATCTATCTATCTATATGTATCTGTAACTATCTATTTGTATAAATCTATATATCTGTACTTATCTATTTGTTTCGATCTATCTATATCTTTTTTGCTTGTTCTCCTTTGTTAAAGAGAATACCTAGGTAGGCTTAGGGTGTGCATGTGGCTTGAGCACTAAATGGCAGAAGTGTTTTCAGCAATAGTGGTCAAGATTTGTGCAAACTCCTATCTATCTTCTATCTATATTTATCTCTATCTATTTGTATCTATCTATCTGTTTCTATCTATCTCTATCTATCTAACTATCTATCTGTATCTATCTACAGTATATCTACCTATATATCTATTTATCTATCTACAGTATATCTACCTATATATCTATTTATCTATTTATCTATCTATCTATCTATCTGTATCTATCTATCTCTACCTACCCATCTATCTATCTATCTATCTATCTATCTGTATCTATCAATCTATATCTATTTGTCTCTTTAAACCTTTTATGAGAAATTTAATTTTGAGTTTAAAGGGACATGAAACCCATTTTGATTCTTTTATGATTCAGAATGAGCATACATTTTAAACAACTTTCCAATTTACTTCTATCAAATGTGTTTCATTCTCTTGATATCCTTTATTAAAGGAGCAACAATGCACTACTGGGAGCTAGCTGAACACCTCAGTAAACAAATGAAATGGGGCATATATGTGCAGCCACAAATCATTATCTAGCACCCAGCCCCTGAGTCTATCTAGGTATGTAGCCACCAATCAGCAAGCACTACCCAGGTGCTGAACAAAAAATGGCTGGCTCCTAAGCTTACACTCCTGCTTTTTCAAATAAAGATACCAAGAGAACGAAGAAAACTTGATAATAGGAGTAAATTAGAAAGTTGCTTAAAATTGCAGGCCCTGCCTGAATCATGAACGGAAAACATTTGAGTTTCATATCCCTTTAAATTTGTATGATCTATCTGATTCACAAAAAAAATTTGGGTTTCATGTCCCTTTAATGTCTACATAATGGCAAAGAAACTGTGAATAATTATGTGTATATAACTGTCCAGTCAACATCAAGGTACATTTTTGTTATTCAATTTACTTTACAAATAAATAATTAAATTTATATAATTTTTTTGTACATCTGAATTGTGTTTGATATTTTATAACTTTTCAGTGATGCTATAGCAAGTTATGAATATGGATTTAACTTGTATTTAGTAATGAATATGCATTTATCTTGCAGGCGCTAGTAGATTTCTTTCATGCAGAGGGACAGGGTTTACCACTGGAAACCTTACGGAATGGAGACTACAGGGTGACTATAAATACTGCTTTTATAACTATTATGAATATTATAGGTGTGTCTATTTTAAAGGGACATTGACATATAAATTGTTCTTTCCTTTAATGTATTCTCAATTATCTATTTGACCTCTGAGTGTATTGCAGTGTTTACAAATAACTCTTTTACCTTTATTTTTTTACTTAAAATAGTTACTTTTGCATTGTGAAATCACCACCTATACTGAAAATGTAAATACTGCAGGATGTGCTATTGAACAGCTATGTAAACACAAGGCAGGAGTAGGAATCAACCTTCCAGTGGAAGAGAGAGAAAGAGCACTTGATTGGTGTTTCTGTACCAGCTTAAAAATACAATGAACTTGTTTCAGCTGTTTGCCTCAGTACATTGCCCTTAAAATCGTCAACTTACTTAAAGGGATAGTGTACGGAAATGTGTTCACCTTAATATGTTCCCAATGACTTGATATACCTGTTGCATATAATTTAATTTATTGGCCATTGCTCCTTTAAGTTTCTTCTTGAAAATAGCTGATTTTGTTTATTGAAACCATTACCCAGTACTTTATTGGCTCTTCCTGTAGGCTTAGCCCATTTGAATAGACATGTTCCTGAGAACAAGGGGTGGTGGTTTCAATGAGCAAAGCCAGGTATTTCAACTACAACAATAAACATAAATGAGCACTTCCCCATACATTAAATACTCAGCAAATGGCATAGAAAATCGCTATAAACACATTAAGAGGAACAGATTTTACACCACAGTGTTTCTTTAAGTTTAGCTAAAAGACAGTTCTTTCTCATATTTTATTGTATAGTTTACCAAGAATTAGATATAGAATAGGCAAAAGATAACGTTGGAGGTTACTCTGAATGTGAAGATACCTACATGTTTAACATAAGGAATATACATGATGGTGACTGTGTACTACAAAGTAATGTTAAAAAAGGATGATTAATCCTTTTTTTTAACTTAGCTCTTAACCCCTTAAGGACCATTGAAGTACCCTGTATGGGGATTTAATTTTTAATCTCTTGCCACCAGCAGGAGACCACGCTATTTCCACGTATTTCGTGGCAGGATACACCCTATTATACCCAAGAAAATACTTAACGACCAGCAACGGTACAGGGTACACCTTGATCATTAAGGGGTTAACCACAAGTGTCTGCATAGTGTAGATCTCTGTATTAAAGGGCATTATAGTGGGTGGGGGGAAATTACATGCTGAAATTTGTTTGAGCATGTCATTTTAGTACTGATGATGTTGCAAATCTGAGTTTAACCCACCTCAAAAAGTTTAAACACATACTTAAAGTACCACTTGGGAGCCACAGAGAACTGCTGGTCCTGAGCAGAAACTGCTTCTGGTCCAATCAGCTTTGACAGTCGCTCAGCTAGGTCCTTTTAGAGGCTAGAATTATGAAACAGACTAAACTGTCTCAATCTGCTTGTATAAAAAGACATCATTTATTACACATATTAAAAACATAAAGAGTGAACATGAAATGAAAAAAACTTAAAATCACAACTTCTCACGGCACCTCCGAGGCGGCTGACGCATTTTGGATGAGTTCCGTATTTATAGACTGAACTCATGAAGGTGTCTGATTGCTTAAATAGAGAGCATGATCGCACCTGTTGGTGTTTAATCACTTAATCTTAAAGAGATTAGTCATGCACTGAATAAACATACATAAAAATATTACATTTTATTCAATTTAATTAAAGCGACAGTCTACTCCAAAATTGTTATTGTTAAAAGAGATAATCCCTTTATTACCCATTCCCCAGTTTTGCATAACCAACATGGTTATATGAATCTACTTTTTGCCTCTGTGATTACCTTGTATCTAAGCCTTTTCTGACAGCCCCCTGATCACATGACTTTTTATTTATTAGCTATTGACTTGCATTTTAGCCAATTAGTGAACACAAAAACACAATGTTATCTATATGGGCCACATGAACTAGCAGTCTCCTTTTGTGAAAAACAAATAAAAAAGCATGTGATAAGAGGCTGTCTGTAGTGGCTTAGAAACAGGCAAAAATTTAGAGGTTTAAATGTTATAAAGTATATTAATATAACAATGTTGGTTGTGCAAAGCTGGGGAATGGTTAGTAAAGTCATTATCTATCTTTTTAAACAATAACAATTTTGGTGTTGACTGTCTCTTTAAATATTATCTGATGAATTTATACATTATTCCCCTATTGCTAGTACCACTGATTTAACCTGTGGCCAATGTCACAAACATCAAAACATTGTAAATGATATAGCCTGTTACAATTTTAAAATCAAGCAGGTTTCATTTATATACACAAGATACACTAAATTCTTAATCATATCCAGTAATTAGCTGTTGCAGCAAATTAATTCAATTAATTCATTTAAAAAAAAAAAAAAAATGTGTACTGCGTTCTGAATAATATGTCAGCTAAATATGTCATGGACATTCAGCAGATGGCCGAAGAGCCTTTAGATTAGGTGGCTCTATAAATTAGCGGGTGACTATGATATTATAAATGGAATATTTGCATATTTTATATCTGTATCGTGTATTTTATAATTATATAAATATAAACTTTGAGGCTGGGCTCTGTAGCAATATATACTACGGGGTGACAATTATGGAGGTTTATGTCACTATAAATGTCTATATAAACTATTATGAAAAAACAAATATTTATGGATTATCTGGTCAGGTGTGCCTCATAATAAATTATATGAAATAAAAAAGGGGAATTGCAGTGAAATATAAGATAACTGTACTATATTGATCTTGAAATAAATAAACATTTTAATTATACATAAAGTCTATATAAAAATAAAAATGGTAAAGCACTGGGGAAATTGAAATACACTGAAAACAAACAAAAGCAAATTTGCTTTGTTCTCTTGGTATTCTTTGTTGAAAGATAAACCTAGGTAGGCTCATGTGCTAATTTCTAAGCCCTTGAAGTCCGCCTCTTATCTGAGTGCAATTTGACAGCTTTTCACAGCTAGACAGCGCTAGTAGACTGTCCCTTTAATTAGTGCTACTGAAACGTGTTCACATAGCTTTGCTACAGAAAATATGTTTGTTATTCATATTGTCAGTGTTGTTGGTGGTTTCTGTGGGCAAATGCATCTATATCAAATAACAAAATAAAGGTAAATTGACCATTTGCAAACCATTAAAGGGACAGTCAAGTCCAAAACAACTTTCATAATTTAAATAGAGCATGTAATTTTAAACAACTTTCCAATTTACTTTTATCACCAATTTTGCTTTGTTCTCTTGGTATTCTTAGTTGAAAGCTAAACCTAGGAGGTTCATTTGCTAATTTCTTAGACCTTGAAGACTGCCTCTAATCTGATTGCATTTTCACCACTAGAGGGCTTTAGTTCATGTGTGTCATATAGATAACACTGTGCTCATGCACGTGGTGTTACCTAGGAGTCAGCACTAATTGGCTAAAATACAAGTCTGTCAAAAGAACTGAAATAAGGGGGCAGTCTGCAGAGGCTTAAATACAAGGTAATCACAGAGGTAAAAAGTATATTAATATAACAGTGTTGGTTATGCAAAACTGGTGAATGGGTAATAAAGGGATTATCTATCTTTTTAAACAACATAAATTCTGGTGTTGACTGTCCCTTTAATAACTGATGCTGTATTTGTCTTGCAGTTTTTGGAGGAAGAATTACGTTTGAATAAATGCTGCACAAGTGAACTCATTGAAAAATATTACCTGGACAATATCAAAGAACAGGTATTTCTTTTTCAGTACATGGTATAATTACTAGCTAATATGTGACAAAGTCTACAAATACACAATGCTGAACCTTTGTTTTACAGAGATCTACTGAACAGAGTAAATATGGAAGAATCAGTGTCAAATGTTACTATGAAACATCAGAGCAAAAGCTTTATGTGGAAGTTCTGCACGCGGCCGACCTCATGGCTCTGGATGCAAATGGTGAGGAAGTATGATTTGTAAAACAGTCATCTTTCAATTTGTCAGGAATGCAAAGGATATTAAAGCTATAGTAAAATCTGCAAATAGATCATCTGTGTTTTGTTTTTTTTCTTACTAAAATATTCTGTTAGTAAAATATATAGAAACATAGAAAAAATAGATATAAGCCAGCATTCCACCCAGTTCACAATTTGTGAGTCTAGACCAAGGAGATACAGTTTGTGAATTAGTTTATTGTGTGGGACGGTGTCAAATGCTTTGCTGAAATCTAGATATGCTACATCAACTGCTCCACCCTGGTCTAATACTTTTGTTACATAATCAAAAAAGTCGATTAGATTAGTCTGACATGATCTCCCTGAAGTAAAACCATGCTTATTTTGGTCCTCTAAATTGTTTGTTTTTAACTCATAATTCTTTCTTTTAAGAGGCTTTCCATTAATTTCCCTACTACTGAAGCTAAACTAACTGGCCTGTAGTTACCAGATTCTTCCCTACTGCCCTTTTTATGAAGAGGTATTACATTTTTTATTCTCCAGTCATCTGGGACAGCTCCTGTTAAAAGTGACTGATTAAACAGATCAGTTAATGGGACAGTTAGCACTGATCGAAGTTCTTTTAAAACCCTTGGATGAATATTATCAGGACCCACTACCTTTTAAACATTTATTTTTGATAATGCTCATAAAACCTCATCCTCTGTAAAAAGATTACTGTTAAGCTTGTTTCTATTTTTTGTAGTATCCCTTAATGTAAACATTCTATCATCACAATCTTTTGTGAAAACAGAACAGAAGTAATCATTGAGACAGTCTGCAATCTGCTTATCTCCTTCTATTATTCTACCATCAACTGACTTCAATTTTACTATTCCTATTGGATCTTGAATGTGAATGATGATTTATAGAGCAGATTACTGGCAGGGATCCTTACAGGTCCAATTGTCATGTTTTAGGAAATTTACTTCAAAATTATTTTTCATTAACTGTGGTTTAAACTTCTTATTTGTTACAGAGCTTAAACTGTTTTATAGACAGAAGTGTTGCTTTTACTTAAAGGGGCACTAAACCCAATTTTTTTCTTTCATGACTCAGATAGAGCGTGAAATTTTAAGCAACTTTATAATTTACTCCTATTATGAATTGTCTTCATTCTCTTGCATCTTTATTTAAAAAGCAGGAATGTAAAGCTTAGGAGCCGTCCCATTTTTCATTCAGAACTGGGTTACGTTTGCTTATTGGTGGCTAAATGTAGCCACCAATAAGCAAGCACTATCCAGGGGGCTGAACCTAAAATGGTCCGGCTTCTATGCTTAACATTCCTGCTTTTTAAATAAAGATAGCAAGAGAACTAAGAAAAATTGATAATATGAGAAATACAAAGTTGCTTAAAATTGCACGCTCTATCTGAGTCATGAAAGAAAAATATTGAGTTTAGTGCCCCTTTGAAGGGATATGAAACTCAAAAAAATTTTGTGATTCAGACAGAGCGTGCAATTTAAAAAAAGATTCCAATTAACTTCTATTTTAAAATGTGCTTTGTTCCCATGGTATTCTTTGTTGAAGGCATACCTAGGTAGGTGGCTAGAGTATTACATGGCAGGAAATAGTGCTGCTATCTAGCGTTCTTGCAAAGGGATAACATTATTTCAAAACTGAAATAACGAGTTTACGTCGATACCAAAAGATACCAAAAGAATAAAGGCAATTTGATAATAGAAGTAAATTAAAAAGCTATAAAAATTGGTATTCTCTGTCTGAATCATGAAAGAAACATTTTGGGTCTATGTCCCTTTAATAAATATGTCCAGGAATGGACGTTAAAGACCTCTTGTGCTCTGTTGCATGCTCACTAGCGAGGACAAAAACAACAAAATCTGTAACCTAGGTTTTCAAAATTATGGAAATTTCCCAAACCAGCTATTTGATTTGCAGAGTTGGCAGATTACAGAATTTGCTTATTAAACTCTCTAGGAAACATCAGACAAACCACAATGTTTATACAAAAGCAATTAGCATCTAGCGCCCAGCAGTGCATTGCTGCCCCCTGAGCCTATCTAGGTATGCTTTTAACAAAGGATACCAAAAGAACATAGTACATTGATATTTACTATGCAGTTTAAGAGACCTTTTAATTTACTTCTATCTGAGCTTGGCTAATTAGTAAATGTATTCCTTGAGAATTATAACTAATCATTTGGTTAACCTGAGTTATTAAAACATGCTCTGTTTTGTTGGGGCATTTTATTTTTAAACAAATGTATTTCTTTTACTATGTGTTTAACACTTAGTCAAAGTTGCACTGCTGTCCCACATATTGCCAGTGATTGGAGAATATGCATCTATGTCAGATTCTCATTGGCTCATCAGCTGTATCCTAGAATGTCCCTTTTTATCTCACACCGAATTTATAGACTGTAACCCTTTTTCTTTCAGGTCTCAGTGACCCTTTTGTCATCATTGAACTATGTCCTCATCATGTTTTTCCATTTGTAAAAGGTCAAAGGACACAAGTAAAAGCCAAAACGCTGCACCCAGTATATGATGAGCTGTTTTACTTGTAAGTACCAAGGGCTCCAAATTTGCCAACTGCTTTATTTTACCAAAATAAAAAATCTGAGAGCAGCATGACATCCTCACAATTAGGCTTCCCACCTCAGCCATGTTTTCCTGGACACTTATGAGTTACACATGCTGCAGGGTGTGCAGGGAGGAACATGTATTGTGTTTCTGACCAGCACTATTCATATTCCTCCCTGCACACCCTGCAGCATGTGTAACTTATAAGTGTTCTGTATTTTAAGGGACGGGTGGCAACCTTACTCACAATGTACTCCACATGTTTAACGTTAAAGGGGGCTCAAATCATTTTTCTGTGCATTTAAAAGAGAGCATTGTAAAATGTAATTTAAAAAAAATAAATCCTGATGAAACTAAACACTTTTGGCTAGATTACCAGTGGAGCGCTCATTTATCGTGCAAATGTCCTCCAATTGCCCGCAAAATAAATTGTGCAGTGCCTTTTATAAAATAAAAAATATTTGGCATCTTTTTTTAAAAAAAAAACTGCACTAAGCAGCTTTTAGGGGCTAAAGTTGGCAGGTGTGGGGTGTTAGAAAAACTAAAATACGACTAAAACTAAAATAGCATTTTAGTCAAGACTATGACTAAAACTAAACAAGGGGGGGGGGTGTCCGAACCACGATCTTGCATGGTCGCACTTTCCCTGAGCTCCTGCTGAGAACTCTACAATCCGCCGATTACAAGAGAGATCCCACAGTGCAATTACATAATATGCTATCTGCGAGGATATACTGCCTTGCAGAACTATATCCTTTGGAAGATTACGCTGTATTTTTGAAGATTGAGCCCGACATCGGACGATAGAGGCCTAGAGCGGTGGCTCACACATAGGCAGCGCCACCCCCCTCTAGTAATCAAGGGTTTCTGTCTACATTGGACAAAGCATCGCCTCTGTACCGACATCCCTATACTCAAATATTAGAGCTGCCAGTCTGCATCCAACAAGGAATTGTCCAACATACTGTATACCCCTGAAAAGAAAGATCTCAATATAAAATGGCTGCCGTAAAGAATATGGAAACACCAGCTTATATTAACATACAATTTGCGAATCTTGAGAGGCTTATGGAAGCATTGTTGGAAAGAGCTCCATACGACTGGCTGTTGCACAAGATGTGCGCGTGCACCACTCCACAAACAACCGCTGAGATAGATTTGGACCGCAACACGCAGGAAGACGACAAAACAATTGTGAGTACGCTAACAAAAATCAGCACATATTAGAGTCCCGCATGATCTACCAAATCTACTTCCCGGACCCGGGAACTGCATCGCATCAAGAGACTCTTGCTAAACTTTCCCATCCTACCCGACAAACAAGTCGACCCTTTTACAACACATTTATTGGGAAAACCCTATCAAGAGATTTCACCACATATGGTGCCTAACATCATACAATGTCAAATTTTACAGGGAGACAAGATCTATAGGAACATTCTTCCTTATCTCAAGTTTTTTGTAATTGTTCTATAGGGTCCCCTTTCATCAACCATCAAACTTAACAACCAGATTCATAATGGTTTAGAATTGAAAAACTGTACGCGAGCACTGTATATGTATATGTCTATTATATGGGTTGTTTTATGCAACATATATTCATGTACTCATGTGATGTATACCATATAGATTTCAATTTTGTTGTGAAACCTCATTTATTTCAATAAAGCCCTTTTGAAAATAAAAAAAAATAAAAATAATAAATAAATAAATAAATAATTTTAAGATAAAGACATGTTATATACCACAACAGTTAAATCTGTATTGCATGTTCAAACCTTAATACCAAAAGTAAAAACAGGTTAATAAACCTTTACTCCAGGAGTATATAATGAGTTTGGAAGTTCTAGAGCAGTGTTATATATTCAGCTAATATGTGCAATGGCTTTACAGCCAATACAGTTTACAGGGTTTTTTTTTTATATATTTTAAAGTTGCACTTCTGTTTGGTTATGAAACTTGGTTTTATTTAACCTTTTAAAGCCGTTATGCCGTTCCATTCCGTCATAATTAGACTGGGCTTTAAAGCCGTTATGACGGAATGGAACGTCATAACTAACGGCTGTCCTGAAGCCTTCTGTGCTTCAGGGATTTAATCGCGGTCTGGAGGGCGTTCCTAGGATTGTAGGGACGCCCCCCAGATGCGATCCAATAATTGAAATCTCGCGATCGTATGCACGATCGCGTAGTTTCAATTTGTCTACATCGGAACAGTTGTTCCGATGTAGGCACTTTAACCCTGTCACGAAAGGGTTAATTTTAAGTTTAATAAAGACGTTATATATCACAACGGCTAAATCTGTGTCTGTATTGCATGTTTACCATAAACAATAACAGGTGTTATCTTTACTCCTAGAGTATATAATGAGTTTGGAAATTATAGAGAAATGCTTAAATAATACATTACACTTAAATAAACCCCTTAGATTTTTGTCGACAAAAATCTACTGCAGATTTAGTCAACTAAAATAATTCAGATGACTAAAATACGACTAAAACTAAAATGGCATTTTAGTCATAAGACTAAAACTAAGACTAAATCGAAATTTGCCGTCAAAATTAACACTGATGCTCATATAGATATATTTTTATGTGTTAATATGTATATACACATATAAACACATACATATAGATGTACATATTCATATACATTTATATTTGCTGCCCATCGCTGTGTGACTTACCCCTTTTGCTGTGCTACATACTCCCATTGGAGCCTATGGAAGTGCGCTCTCATCAGATTTAATTTACTCTTTAAATTGAAACAGCTGATTTTGCTCATTGAAACCACAATCCATAGCAAAAATGTCAGTACTGAAGTATTTGCCTTTGTGTATAGAGTTAGAGAGATGAGATAAGGAGGTATGCTCTCCCTGCAGACTCATCCCATTTGTATGGGCATTTTCTTTTAAGACCAATGGGCTATGGTTTCAATGAGCGAAATCAATTATTTCAAATAGAAACATAAACCAAAGGGAGCAATTACTTATACATTTTATAATCTGCAGCTGATATAAAAAGTAATATGGAGCATTATAAGGAAACACATTTTACTGTACTGTGTCCTTTTCATTTTTATTCAGACAAATAATATTTTCTAAATAGCATTCTTTCATGTGCATGATGGTAATTATTCAGTTTTAGTGCCCAATGCCCATTTAAATGTGTGTGCATCATAGGGTCATTATAGTCAACAAATTACAATCTCTAATTCATAAAAGCATGCAATTTTAAGATAATTAATCCAGTACCTCTGTGTGTTTAACCTCCACAAATAGGGTTAAACACATAGTATAAGAATGGCTTAGGACCTGCAGATCAGTTTAGCTCAAGACCAGCAGTGCCGTGTGGGTCTTGAGCAGTAGAGATGTGCATTCGGTTCATCACAAAAGCAAATTTATGACAAATATTTGATAATGATTTTGTTTTAACAAATGAATATCCGAATGAATGCACAAATTTAAAGAATAATGAATATATACTAAGAAATTCATTATTATATATTCATTATCCTTAAAATTTGGTTTAATACTTATCTATAGCGCGCTGGTGATGCGCTAAACTGAGAAGGTCCTTTAGCGAAATCTCTGGGATTTGCCGCACTAATAGGAGGACTCTGGACTCTGTTACGAAGGACTCGGATTAGCGCTGCTCCCCAGCTCACTATAGGTCAGTATTAGTCCTATAGGAGACCCTGTGCAACCTGCAGCAAGAAAACATTTACAGTTTTTTTATTCTGAAAAAAAATAATTTTTCAGAATATTCCTTCCAAATGTTTAGTCCAAAACAAATTCTTCTGTGCTGCACATGTCTGCTCAGCAGTACTTTGTGGGGGTTAAACACATGGTGGTGCAGGGTCGCTACTCTAACGAATTAGAGGATGTAATTTTTAGACTATAATGGCCCTTTAAACTCAAATTGCTTAACTAGACAGCAAAAAAAAACATGCAATTTTAAACAATTTTCCAATTTCCTTCTAATTTGCGTCATTCTCTTGTTATCCTTTGTTGAAAAGAATATCTAATTAAGCTCAGTAGCTGCTGATTGGTGGCTGCACATAGATGCCTCGGTGATTGGCTCACCTATGTGCGTTGCTATTTCTTCAACAAAGGATATCTAAAGAATAAGGCAAATTAGATAATAGAAGTACATTGGAATGTTGTTTAAAATTGTATCTATCTGAATCATAAAAGAATTCCCTTTAAGATCATTGTGATTTTTTTTTATAAATATGCCTTATCCAGTGTACACAATATTTTCCATTGCAGCTCGGTGTCTTCTGAACAGTGCCGGAGAAAATCTGCCTGCATTCAGTTTACAGTTATGGATCATGACTGGCTCTCTACCAATGATTTTGCAGGGGAGGCTATATTGCCTATGAACATCATTTATGGACTGAACAGACCCCACATAACAGGAGGGGTGAAGAATGTACAGCCAACAGTATTAAAACTGACAAGACCCAAAGGCAACGGTAATATTTTAGTGTTCATTTTAATGTATGTCACTTTGTATTTCATAGAACCTGTCTTCAAATAAAAAGCGGTCAGTAGACATTAAAGGACCAGTCAACACAGTAGATTTGCATAATCAACAAATGCAAGATAACAAGACAATGCAATAGCACTTAGTCTGAACTTCAAATGAGTAGTAGATTTTTTTTTGACAATTTTAAAAGTTATGTCTTTTTCCACTCCCCCTGTACCATGTGACAGCCATCAGCCAATCACAAATGCATACACGTACCATGTGACAGCCATCAGCCAATCACAAATGCACACACGCTTGTTCTGTGAATTCTTGCACATGCTCAGTAGGAGCTGGTGACTCAGAAAGTGTAACTATAAAAAGACTGTGCACATTTTGTTAATGGAAGTAAATTGGAAAGTTGTTTAAAATTGCTGCTCTATCTGAATCATGACAGTTTAATTTTGACTTGAGGACACTAAAAAAATCTGTCATCCTTATACATATTTTTTTTATTTTGTTAACCTATAAAAGTTCTTAAAACTTAAACTAATACAGCAGTATCAGCTATGCACTTCACCCTAATGTAGGAAGTATACAACGTGTACCTATCAGTTAATGAGCTTTTGTTATAATTTTAGGAATACCACATATGTCTAGATTTCCAAGTAATATATAGCAAATTTACGCTAAATACTATAAAAAGGAATTATTGGTTTTAACTTTCTATGGTTGGATTGCAAATTTAATAGCGGTCACCCAATCCAAAACCGCTACACAAAAGTATATATTTGTAGAAACTAGACACACCATGGTATTTACCTAGAGGCATTTTGACACTTTAATTTAACAATTTTAGCGCTTAACTTAAAGGGACAGTCTAGTCAAAATTAAACTTTCATGATTCAGGGCATGCAATTTAAAAAAAACCTTTCCAATTTACTTTTATAATCAAATTTGCTTTGTTCTCTTGGCATTCTTTGTTGAAAGCTAAACCTAGGTAGGCTCATATGCTACTTTTTAACCTATTGAAGACTGCCTCTTATCTCAGTGCATTTGCCAGTTTTTTTACAACTAGACAGCACTTGTTCACATGTGCTATATAGATAACAATGTGCTCACTCCCGTGGAGTTATTTATGAGTCAGCACTGTCTAAAATGCAAGTCTGTCAAAAGAACTGAGATAAAGGGGCAGTCTGCAGAGGCTTAGATACAAGGTAATCATGGAGGTAAAAAGTTGGTTATGCAATACTGGAGAATGGGTAATAAAGGGATTATCTTTTTAAACAATAAACATTCTCAAGTAGACTGTCCCTTTGAAAATGAAAAAAATATACTTCATTAAAAGAAACTTTGTTTACAAACAATGGCTTGTCATTTATGACATCTGATAACTGTGCCTGGCTGTCACAGTGGTCAATGACGATGATGCATTTTATTGGGCATCCAGTGATATCTCACTGAGCCTGATACCAGCATGCATTGCAGCATGCCTGTATCTAGTCTCCATAAAAGAATACAATCACTTCTGAGACATGCAGAAACATGACATACTAACTGCTGTCAGCTAGACCTGTGCTTTGAGAGCCCTGGAATTCCTGGACCATAAGAGCTTAAGAATGGCACCTATACAGAGTGCAGTGGTCATCGTAAAGAGGTTAATATTTTTTTTCAGAGCAAAAAAATTTTTGGGGCATGATTAAAGCCTGCACTTTCATATGGATGACCATTCTCTTTTGACAACAGTGTCCCTTTAATATACTAAATAAATGTATTCCTTTTAACCTAAAGTACTACACAGTACAGTTTCTGAACAGAATGTTGGGAGATTTAATGTGTTTTTTTTAGTTGCATTATTTATTAAGTAAACAGATATACTCAAGGGATCAGGATTAGGGAAAGTGTTTCCATTTTTGGCGATGATATGAAATTATCTTGAATCTTCCACATCTTCCTAGAAGTTTAATCCATTTGGACCAAGGATAAGCATTCTATGAGCCTACTTCCTCTTCCAAATCAAAGTAAGGGTACGGCCTCAATCCAGATTATTTTCTGGTAGGGGGCAGTTTATGCCTTTTTTTAGAAGGACTAGTGCAGTCTGTCCAAGATCTCTGGGTTCTAAACATAGTTTCCAAGGATTACTGAATAGGTTTAAAATCAAGGTCTTTTCAAGGAAGTTGTCTTCTGTCTCGTGTTCCAAAAGACTTTCCAAATTTTTCCTAAACCATCTCCAGTTTCTTTGATTTGCCTTTCAGAACAATTGTTTTTCCGTTTGTGGCTCTTCTGTTTGTTCTATCTTCAGCTCCTAGGAAATCTCTTGTCTGATCTTGTTCCGGGGGGGATAGTTTTCCAAACTATTTTTCTGGGGAAGTCCCTTATTCGCACAACTTGGAAAATAATGTCTGCAGACACCATTCTCTGGGATTGGGGTTCAGCCTGGGAGTCCAGGAGAACACAGGGAGCTTAGTTTCCTCAGGGGGCAAGGTTACCAATCATCATCTTGGTCCCTTCAGAGCTGTCCTCTTCTGAAAGTTGGAACTTAAATGATTTTTCATTCAGACAATGTTACAGCTGTAGTTTATATCCATCAAGGGGGACTTTCAGTTCCTTAGCAATAATTTAGGAAGTCTTAAGGTTTTTTGACACAGAAACATTTTATATATTTTGCATCCCAGGAAGGAAATCTGGGAAGCAGATTTCCTTAGTAGGTAATCCCTTCCACAGGAATGCTTTTCTCTTCAAGTAGTTTTCTACTAGATCTAACAGAGATAGACCTGATGACTTTTGTTTCCAAGAGTCATAGTTCAAATTGAATAGAGCATTTTTCATTAATCTGACTGGTCCAGTTAAGCCCCCCAGAACTTGGTTTGTGAATTTGATTCAGATGTCAAGCTTTCTCCAATCATCAAGATCTCATTTCTCATCTTGAAGGATTAGAGATTAGAGATTGTATACCTATTTTTTATAGCACTGAGGTTTAATTGATACTGTATTGAACACCTTATTTCAGGCAATAAAGTAAAATTTATCAAATGGTTTTGAAAGTTCTTTCTTTCCTGCTTTTGAAAACCAGGGTTTTAGTTGTCATTCTTTTAGAAATACAATAATTTTTCTAATTGCCAGTTGGTACGGATAAGGACTTATCTGCTAACGCTTTAAAATATCATATTTCGGCTACCTTTCTAATTACAAAGGTTTCTAGACAATCCTTTGTTTACCCCTTGGTCCACGTAGAGGTCAGAGGGCTACATCAGTTTCTTTAGCTTTTTGGCTAAATCTCTTGATTACCAAGCTTTACTTGGAGGTGGGATAGTCTTTTTCAAAATACATTATTGCCCTTTTCCTAGATCAGTTTCATTTTGGTTTTTCAAGAATGAGGATTATATTAAATAATTTTGCAAGGCAGCAACCTATTTTCTCTAAATTCTACCACTTTGATTTGTTTAATAGAAAAGACCTTCAGGCAGAAGGGTCTGGTTATTAGGTGCCTGCCTTAAAAAAATGTCCCGCACAATTACTCGTAGACTCTACAGCTTGGGTATTAGTTCCCAGGAGTAATGGCTTGTGGACTCTAACCACCTTATGAAAGAAAACAAAATGTATGCTTACCTGCTAAATTCATTTCTTTCATGGTTTCATGGTCCTTGAGATATGTCCATTTTCATTTTTTACGTAATTATTTTTTTCTGGCAGCAATTCTAGTTTGCATCTTATTTTCCCTACTTTGTCCTTTCCTACCTTACTATTTCACCTTTCTTGGCTATACGTCAGACTAGAATACTAGAGAGGTGGGAGGGATTAAATGCTCTTAGAGCTTTGGAAATCTGCCTCCTCCTAGTCGCCAGGAGTTGAATACCAGGAGTAATGGTTCATGGACTCTCACCCCCATGAAAGAAATTAATTTATCAGGTGAGCATAGATTTAGTTTTTTAATACTTTTGTATACATCAGAAAAATAGAACACTATTGTAATCATAAAAGCATTTTTTTTTTAAATAAATATGAACTAGCATTTGCATTATAGAACACAAAAACCAAACCAAAGATTTGAAATATGTTTAAAGCAAAACTCCATTGGAATGGCGTCTTTAAACAGTAGAAAAGTCATATACATTTATGTATCATGCTAATTATTGTTCAATGCCATCATGGGGTGAGCCATTTAGTGCTGGTTAAAATGCAGAATTGAAAAAAAATATTAATGAAAAAGTCTGGATTTTTGAATAATTATGGATTTTTTTTTTCTCAAATGCAATCAGTATTCAGGGGTGGCCCTGAAATCTGGATAATGCAAACTGCTGGCCATTTGGTACTGTACTTAACTGCTCCTATGCAAAGCCAACAAGATTTCTAGGCAGATGAAGAGTAAATAATACACAACACATCTATTTGGCTTCAGCAGGGGAAATGTAAAGAGAATATGGGGAGAAACAGCACTGGATTCAGAATAGAATTACAAACCGATAAAATTGAGTAGAGCTAAAGGTGTGACTATAACTATGAACAAATAGAGACTGATTTCTGGAGGAAATGTACCGCCATCTGTATTGCAGAGTCCCCGAAAATCTGTAAACACAACCTTAAAGGGACATACCGGTCAAAATTTAAATACACATAAATTCATTACATCTTTGAATAGAAACATATTTGCAATATAAATGTATTGGCAGAAATGCTTCTGGTGTTAACATTTTTCTCTGTGTGTGCATTGCTAGATATTCTCAGTGCACCAGCATTTTAAATACTGCAGCTGCTCAGAGTGCCAGTGGGGCCTGTATCATGTCAGCCATTAGCAAACTGAGGCCTAGATTTGGAGTTTGGCGGTAGCCGTGAAAACCAGCGTTAGAGGCTCCTAACGCTGGTTTTAGGCTAC
Organism: Bombina bombina; assembly: GCF_027579735.1. Taxonomy (NCBI): domain Eukaryota; kingdom Metazoa; phylum Chordata; class Amphibia; order Anura; family Bombinatoridae; genus Bombina; species Bombina bombina. Next base: position 156,941,243 of record NC_069509.1, read on the forward strand.
CGCCGGTATTTGGAGTCACTCAAAAAAGGGTCTAACGCTCACTTTTCAGCCACGACTTTTCCATACCGCAGATCCCCTTACGTCATTTGCGTATCCTATCTTTTCAATGGGATCTTTCTAACTCCGGTATTTAGAGTCGTGTCTGAAGTGAGCGTTAGAATTCTAACGACAAAACTCCAGCCGCAGAAAAAAGTCAGTAGTTAAGAGCTTTCTGGGCTAACGCCGGTTCATAAAGCTCTTAACTACTGTGCTCTAAAGTACACTAACACCCATAAACTACCTATGTACCCCTAAACCGAGGCCCCCCCACATCACCGACACTCAACTAAAAAATTTTAACCCCTAATCTGCCGACCGCCACCTACATTATACTTATGTACCCCTAATCTGCTGCCCCTAACACCGTCGACCCCTATATTATATTGTTTAACCCCTAACCTGCCCCCCACAACGTCGCAGCCAGCTACCTACAATAATTAACCCCTAATCTGCCGAACGCAAAGAGCCGCCACCTACATTATAGCTATGTACCCCTAATCTGCTGCCCCTAACACCGCCGAGCACTATATTATATTTATTAACCCCTAATCTGCCCCCCTCAACGTCGCTTCCACCTGCCTACACTTATTAACCCCTAATCTGCCGAGCGGACCGCACCGCTATTATTATAAAGTTATTAACCCCTAATCCGCCTCACTAACCCTATAATAAATAGTATTAACCCCTAATCTGCCCTCCCTAACATCGCCGACACCTAACTTCAATTATTAACCCCTAATCTGCCGACCGGAGCTCACCGCTATTCTAATAAATGTATTAACCCCTAAAGCTAAGTCTAACCCTAACACTAACACCCCCCTAAGTTAAATATAATTTTAATCTAACGAAATTAATTAACTCTTATTAAATAAATTATTCCTATTTAAAGCTAAATACTTACCTGTAAAATAAATCCTAATATAGCTACAATATAAATTATAATTATATTATAGCTATTTTAGGATTAATATTTATTTTACAGGTAACTTTGTATTTATTTTAACCAGGTACAATAGCTATTAAATAGTTCTTAACTATTTAATAGCTATTGTACCTGGTTAAAATAAATACAAATAGTTAAAATAATTACAAATTTACCTGTAAAATAAATCCTAACCTAAGTTACAATTAAACCTAACACTACACTATCAATAAATAAATTAAATACAATTCTTACAAATAAATACAATGAAATAAACTAACTAAAGTACAAAAAATAAAAAAGAACTAAGTTACAAAAAATAAAAAAATATTTACAAACATTAGAAATATATTACAACAATTTTAAACTAATTACACCTACTCTAAGCCCCCTAATAAAATAACAAAGCCCCCCAAAATAAAAAAATGCCCTACCCTATTCTAAATTACTAAAGTTCAAAGCTCTTTTACCTTACCAGCCCTGAACAGGGCCCTTTGCGGGGCATGCCCCAAGAAGTTCAGTTTTTTTGCCTGTAAAAAAAAACATACAATACCCCCCCCCCAACATTACAACCCACCACCCACATACCCCTAATCTAACCCAAACCCCCCTTAAATAAACCTAACACTAAGCCCCTGAAGATCTCCCTACCTTGAGTCGTCTTCACCCAGCCGAGCCAAATTCTTCATCCAAGCGGAGCAAGAAGAGGTCCTCCATCCGGTAGAAGTCTTCATCCAAGCGGGGCAGAAGAGGTCTTCCATCCGATTGAAGTCTTCATCCAAGAGGCATCTTCTATCGTCATCCATCCGGAGTGGAGCGGCAGCATCCTGAAGACCTCCGACGCGGAACATCCATCCTGGCCGACGACTGAACAACGAATGACGGTTCCTTTAAATGACGTCATCCAAGATGGCGTCCCTCGAATTCCGATTGGCTGATAGGATTCTATCAGCCAATCGGAATTAAGGTAGGAATATTCTGATTGGCTGATGGAATCAGCCAATCAGAATCAAGTTCAACCCGATTGGCTGATCCAATCAGCCAATCAGATTGAGCTCGCATTCTATTGGCTGATCGGAACAGCCAATAGAATGCGAGCTCAATCTGATTGGCTGATTGGATCAGCCAATCGGATTGAACTTGATTCTGATTGGCTGATTCCATCAGCCAATCAGAATATTCCTACCTTAATTCCGATTGGCTGATAGAATCCTATCAGCCAATCGGAATTCGAGGGACGCCATCTTGGATGACGTCATTTAAAGGAACCGTCATTCGTCGTTCAGTCGTCGGCCAGGATGGATGTTCCGCGTCGGAGGTCTTCAGGATGCTGCCACTCCACTCCGGATGGATGACGATAGAAGATGCCTCTTGGATGAAGACTTCAATCGGATGGAAGACCTCTTCTGCCCCGCTTGGATGAAGACTTCTACCGGATGGAGGACCTCGTCTTGCTCCGCTTGGATGAAGAATTTGGCTCGGCTGGGTGAAGACGACTCAAGGTAGGGAGATCTTCAGGGGCTTAGTGTTAGGTTTATTTAAGGGGGGTTTGGGTTAGATTAGGGGTATGTGGGTGGTGGGTTGTAATGTTGGGGGGGTATTGTATGTTTTTTTTTACAGGCAAAAGAGCTGAACTTCTTGGGGCATGCCCCGCAAAGGGCCCTGTTCAGGGCTGGTAAGGTAAAAGAGCTTTGAACTTTAGTAATTTAGAATAGGGTAGGGCATTTTTTATTTTGGGGGGCTTTGTTATTTTATTAGGGGGCTTAGAGTAGGTGTAATTAGTTTAAAATTGTTGTAATATATTTCTAATGTTTGTAAATATTTTTTTATTTTTTGTACTTTAGTTAGTTTATTTCATTGTATTTATTTGTAAGAATTGTATTTAATTAATTTATTGATAGTGTAGTGTTAGGTTTAATTGTAACTTAGGTTAGGATTTATTTTACAGGTAAATTTGTAATTATTTTAACTATTTTAGCTATTAAATAGTTCTTAACTATTTAATAGCTATTGTACCTGGTTAAAATAAATACAAAGCTACCTGTAAAATAAATATTAATCCTAAAATATCTATAATATAATTATAATTTATATTGTAGCTATATTAGGATTTATTTTACAGGTAAGTATTTAGCTTTAAATAGGAATAATTTATTTAATAAGAGTTAATTAATTTTGTTAGATTAACATTATATTTAACTTAGGGGGGTGTTAGTGTTAGGGTTAGACTTAGCTTTAGGGGTTAATACATTTATTAGAATAGCGGTGAGCTCCGGTCGGCAGATTAGGGGTTAATAATTGAAGTTAGGTGTCGGCGATGTTAGGGAGGGCAGATTAGGGGTTAATACTATTTATTATAGGGTTAGTGAGGCGGATTAGGGGTTAATAACTTTATAATAATAGCGGTGCGGTCCGCTCGGCAGATTAGGGGTTAATAAGTGTAGGCAGGTGGAGGCGACGTTGTGGGGGGCAGATTAGGGGTTAATAAATATAATATAGGGGTCGGCGGTGTTAGGGGCAGCAGATTAGGGGTACATAGGGATAATGTAAGTAGCGGCGATTTACGGAGCGGCAGATTAGGGGTTAAAAATAATATACAGGGGTCAGCGATAGCGGGGGCGGCAGAATAGGGGTTAATAAGTGTAAGGTTAGGGGTGTTTAGACTCGGGGTACATGTTAGGTGTGTTAGGTGCAGACGTAGGAAGTGTTTCCCCATAGCAAACAATGGGGCTGCGTTAGGAGCTGAACGCGGCTTTTTTGCAGGTGTTAGGTTTTTTTTCAGCTCAAACAGCCCCATTGTTTCCTATGGGGGAATCGTGCACGAGCACGTTTTTGAGGCTGGCCACGTCCGTAAGCAACTCTGGTATCGAGAGTTGAAGTTGCGTTAAATATGCTCTACGCTCCTTTTTTGGAGCCTAACGCAGCCATTCTGTGGACTCTCAATACCAGAGTTATTTTAAAGGTGCGGCCAGAAAAAAGCCAGCGTTAGATACGCGGGTCGTTACCGACAAAACTCTAAATCTAGCCGTGAGTCATTACTAGATGATACAAGCACCTTTGGCTTTCTGATCAAGTGCTGTGTTTAAAATGCTGGTGCACGATGCATACTTACAGTTTTGAAAAAGCTATACCTTTTATTAGAAGCATCTTTGATAATACATGTATATTACAAAATTCTATTCAAAACTGAAATGCACACCTGTGGATTTAAATCTTGACTGGAGTGTCCCTTTAAAGGCAAATTAAAGAAGTTTGATATAAATTATATTTACCCATGATTAGACACTGAATAACAAATGATCTGCATACAAATAAATAGACTAGATTCTTTGTAAATTGCTTACATGAAGCTGTTTTGAAATTATCCCATGACAGATTTTTTTTTAATATCATATCCGTTTTAAACAAGTTAATTTTAAAGGGACATTAATGGAGACAATAATTTGTTTAATTAGGCGCAGTGAAACAACTTTGCAGTAAACTTTCATTATTATCCTTGAGAAAGACACCTAGTTAAGGCAAAACATGCTGGACTTGATGACTGCTCATTGGGTAATGTCATGAAGAAGGGGCGTGTTTTTTTGGAAACAGATGTGCAGATCACAGGGTGGTCCCAAAAGTGCTTAGAGACACGGCACTCTGGCTAGCTACTTAAAGACAATGCAAAAGCACCTAGCGGTCGATTCTATAAAATTTGCAAGTCTAGATAAGGTTTTCCATGCCAACCCTTGCAGGAGCAGCCCTCATGGAGTTAGACAAAAAATTAGGGGGCTCTCCCTGCAAGTGGTGAGATGTCTCACAATGAATGAGAGCTCTTTGTTAGGTAAAAGTTTGCAATGGAGTAAGAAGTACATAGGGGGGCGCCAGCTTATATTTAAACGTTAAAGTGCATGTAAAGTTAACAAAACATCTCTACATAAAAGTATATAATGGCACAAATAAACCCTAGTCTCATTCATCAAATTTTCTAAATATGTAAATTAAAGTCAATATATTGAATTTTACTAACGATTATTTTCGCCGATTCCTCCGCCTGCATTATTTGTCCCACTATTCGTTTTTGAGTGACACTTCTCTCTCTGCTTGTTATTTTCTTCCCCGGGGCGTCAGCATTGATGTTCGGCACGTCACTTTCTTCAAATGCGCATGCGTGAACAACCCGATGACGTCGCATACTCCATGCTCGTCCTTGATGTGACATAAGCTTTAGATAAATCAAAAAATATATTTTTTATGCACAAATAGTAACTTTCCTGATAATTATATATACTTACAATTTGTAAATTGTCCGTAATAAGATGTAATATTGGCAAAGAATTCAAATTTGTGCGCTGTGCTTATTGCAAGCACTAAACACTTATACTCCTTGATCGCAAAGTACTCAATGAATAGAAACATTCATTGAATACTTTGTTTATTATACGGACGGTGTTTCAACGCATGCGCGATTTGAAATGAGGAGCAGTGCTTTACAAACTTTCGGTTGCTATGCGCATGCGCGTTTTCAACAGAATTGTTGTATCGCATGCGCAAATGTCGGCACCGCTCGTGAACGAGCATCAAAAATACGTCACGTAGTAGGCGTGAAATTGTATAATGAGGGAGAGGAAACGGGCAGCAAACCAGGAAGAAGACGGTTGGGAGGAGTTCAGTGCTTCCAACTTCGATAAGTAAAACATTCAATATAATTATATTCCTTTATGTTAGTGTATTTATATTAATGCGGTTTAAGTATTAACAACATTGTGAGCAAGTAGGTTTAATCTCAACACGGAAAATTTACAATCACTTTAATATTACCCCTAATACAAATTAGAATACACTGTTTTCAGTGCACTGTACCTTAAATTTGCTGTTATTTTCGTATGCACAGGTTTTCCTTTCAGTCATTAGTGTTTTGAGTATTTTGCTAAAAGCTCGCCACCTTTTAAGTTGTGAGAGCTGTAGGGCACAAATGTTTACAGAATTACACTGGGATTTGGGAGACAATTTCATATATACACCCATGGAACACCCTTGTTCTGCACATTTTACGAAAAAACAACAGTTACGCTTTGTATTTTGTACTTGAAAACTTGAAAAAGCAAGACATTTGTGCTTACAAGTACTTAAATTACAATTTACACCAAGTATGGTTAATAGGATTTATTCCTGTTTGATTTACGTACAAATTTTAAGTTTTTGATAAAATTTGATTTTTGGTGAACAATTTTGTTAGTATTTTTGATAAAACTTAACAAAACAATTTTTTCCTGAGTATTTCTGTGTGAATGGTTCAATTAATTGTTGTGTATAATTTTTAAATTACGAATTTAATTGTGGAGTTTTGTAATGTAATGAAAACGCAATATTCCACCAAGAAAATAGGACTTTTTTTCAGACAATTTCAAAATGAGTTCCATTTTCCTTCCCTCTGCATTATGTGACAGCCATCAGCCAATCAAAACAAGCATAGACAGATTTATTATACCCCGGGTAGCGAATCATGTCCGCCCTCCAACACTAAATGTCGACAGCATACGCTGTCGGCATGTAACATTGCACAAGCAGTTCTGGTGAACTGCTTGTGCAATGCTGCCCCCTGCAGATGCGCGGCCGCTAGCAGGGGGTGTCAATCAAAACGATCGTATGAGATCAGCGGATTGCTGTTTGCTGCCTCAGAGGCGGCTGACGAGTTAAGGAGCAGCGGTCATAAGACCGCTGCTTCTCAACCCCTGTTTCCGGCGAGCCTGAAAGTAAATCATGAAAATTTACTTTTGACTTTAGTGTTACTTTAAAACTGTCACTCTAACGGCTGGAAAAGCTATCTGCACAGGGGAAATTATTCAAAATTTGTTTAGTAATGATCCAGGAACATCCTTGAACCAAAAACAGAAAAGGTCCAGCACTTGCTGCCAAAAAAACAGGTGCTACCAGGATCCTGCACGAATCCCAAATAGAATCAATGGACAAAAAATAGCAGCACCGGTTGGTATACTTCAATATTTCAAGGCTCCATCTAGTGGTCACAGGAATATTCATTTTGCACATACATTTTAGCCTGGAAAAACAATATATATGAGAAACATACATATTTATATAAAAGAAATTCCATATATTAAAAATAATAACATTTCAGTACCTAGCAAATTACAAATTTAGTTACTGGTTATTTACAAGGTGACATTCCAGTCAATTTCCATATTCATCCAGAGAGGGATGAGGGATTGAAGGGTATAAATCCAAAAGGTTTCCCTACATTTTAGGATTTTTTGTCTATCCCCCCTCTCCTAGGTCTCTTAACTTGTTCAATTACCTGAAATCTTAATTGAGATATGGTATGACCTGCTTGTAGAAAGTGATTGGACACAGGGGCATCCCTATTATTGCAACGAATATTTGATTTATGCTCATTAATCCTATCTCTTATTCTGCATGTGGATTCACCAATATATATTTTGGAGCATGGGCATTTCACAAGATAAACTACACTACACTTCTAGTTGCAAGTATAGAAGCCAGAGACCTTAAACTTCCTTCAATTTAATGGATGAATGAAGGAGTCTCCTTTGATAATACTGTTGCAATTATAAAAACCCAGACATGGAAAACTTCCTAATTTAGGGGTAGATATATTTGTCTGTATCATTCTCTTTTCAGAGAGGCTCTCATACCTCAGTAGGCTATTTCTATGCCAATGAGTTGATGGGAAGCAAAATGTGTATCACCTGTACAGGTAGCAGACTCCTCCACCATGTGGGTATATATAGAGTGGTTTAGGACATATGTATATACAACATGATTAAGGTCAGGTACTGACCGAAACGTTGTTTGTTTTTATGATGTCTCACATTAAAGGATATTGAAGTATAACAAGCGGTGCTGCTATTTTTTGTCCAGGAACATCCTTATCAGCCGATTGATTCCTGTGTCAACCAATAAACATGTAAGCTTAATTGTTTTTTTTGTTAGTCCTGATTCCATAAAAAAACTGATGCTGCTGGCTTGTAGCACTAGCTACTACTTTTAACTTTATTTCCATTTAAGTTGCTTTGCAGCTGTTCACTTTGCTTACGTGAAGACATTCCCTATAAGACATGGAGGACAAATGGACCATTCCCCTAATGAATATTGGGCAATCCTTTTTTTTTTAGTGCTTTTTGTTTGTGCACTTTTATCAAAAATGATTTTAAAAAAAATCTTTAGCAAAGTGTTATGGAAGGAGTAAAGTTTACTGTTGAAAATACCATAAAAAGCATAATCTAAATAAGTGTATACAAACATAAAAGAAACATCATCAACGTACCTAGTAAATTATTAATAGTTGTGTCTCTTTAACCCTTTTGACGAAATCAATATCAGACTGAGGGGCGTGCCTCGCAACATAGGCAGTCCCCCATGATCCGATACCAGCCTTGAAAGCACGTGATTGTATTGACGATTGCGTGATTTCATTTTTACAGCAAGTGATAACATTGGAACTTAGTTCCGATGTATACACTTTATTGCCAGCTTAAAGGGGTTAACGTACTATAAAAAAAATCTAATGTTTGTGTCTTCCTTTTTCTAGTTAAGTCAATACTGAAAATGCTGGATGGTAGATTGGACAGAGAGGCACAGGACTTTGTTAAGAAGCTCAAAGAAATGGAAAAATATATGGAAGACGACTGAATCCCTATTTATACTGTACAAAAGAAATTGGATCTAAATAATTAGTACAGATAAAAAAAATGTTTGATATTACTATAATTTGTTATTTATTGTTAAAGTTTCAGTCCATTTGAGACGACTAAAAGTTTATTAAATGTTCTTTAAATATTGTAATATCCGGTGTATCATGGAAATATTTTCTATTCCACTGTCTGAGTAATCAACCTTTTCATTCTATTCAAAGGAAATTTTGGAGCATGTTCAAAAAAAAGAATTTTGAATAACAAAGTTACTGAGAGTCAGTAAGAACCTTTAGTGCCATCTGTTGGCAAAAAACCAACACAGTAGAATATTAATAGACATTCATTTAGTGAACAGATTTATTAATACATAGTTAAAAGATTTTCACAGATATTCGGGTCCTACACTTTTTTACAAATAAATCCAGCGCCAAAAAGAGCTGAATTTTGAAGACCACAGCGATTTTCATAATTTGTTTAGTGAACAGATTTACTCATAAAAAATTGCAACACACAATTATTTCGATTTTCACAGATATTTCTGTGCAGCCATTTTTTTTTTTTACAAATAAATCCAGCACCAAAAAGAATGTAATGCCACAGACTGCTACTATTTTCGTTATTTGTTTAGAGAACTAATGCTAAAACGCAATTCTAGATATTTTATTTTCAAAAGTATAGTGATTAAATAAATCTTTGAAACATTCTTTTTTTAAAAAAGTCTTAAACATGGCTTCATCTTTAATATTTTACAACCAAGTCCAAAGCAAAAATATTTATTTATTTGTGGTAGAAGCTGAGGTGCACGGAACACGGTGTCTCGAAATACTGCAGATGTAGTAATAGGAAACTTACAAAATGCCAAACGTAGGATTGACCGATGTCCAGTATTTAGAGACAGTAAACACTTTAAGATGCAATATAAAATAATTAGTTATGCTTAGTAACACACCGTAGCAATATATTTTCAATGTTTATTTTGCCCCCCTTTTCATGTAAATTTATAGATCAGAAGAAAATATAGCAAGACTACAGAAAAATATATTTTTTTTGCAAGGTGTTTAAGTGTCCATGATTAAAGGGATATGAAACCCAAATATTTTCTTTCATTTCATGATTCAGATAGAGCAGGACATTTTAAGAAACTTTCTAATTTACGCCTATTAACAATTTTTCTTCGTTCTCTTGTTATGCTTTGTTCAATGAGCAGCAATGCACTACTGGTTGCTGACTGAACACATGCGTGAGCCAAGGACATTCGGTGTATGTATATATATATATACATCCACCAATCGGCAACTAGATCCTAGGTTCGTTGCTGCTCCTGATCTTTCATAGATAAACCTTTCAGCAAAGGATAGCAAGTGAAGGAAGCAAATTAAATAATAGAAGTAAATTTGAAAGTGGTTTAAAATTGTATTCTCTATCAGAATCACGAAAGAAAATGTTTGGGTTTCATGTCCCTTTAAACTGTGCACAACCTGATCTGTGGTCTGATGTTGGCATTCAGCTGTCATGAGCTTCAGGATCATGGGCAAATATCAGGGCCTGCAGGCAATGGGGCCCATTCTGAGATCCAATGTGGAAATAAAACTGACAAGGGCTTCAAGGTCATGATCTGATGACAAACCCAACTGCCGCTACCCACTAGTTGCACAGCTGACAGTCATAGAAATGTCTTTAATAACCAGACTGTCACTGTGCGGAATTAGACAAAAAGATTTCTGCACTGCTGGTTATACAATTAATGCCAACCATGCAATCAATCCTGTAGGGGTGCAAATAATATATAAAACTTATTAGGAAACGGTGTACACTACAGAAATATATATCATTTTTTTACATTATGCTACAAATCCAAAAGCCAGAGCACAAATAAATAAATGCAGAAATAGATTTTTTTCACCATTTTATACATCTTAAATTAAGCAATGGAGACTCTTTTAAATGGATATAAAATAGGACTTCTTTAGTAGCAATAACACAACACATTACAAAACTACGTTTTAGGTGACGATATTTTTGCAGCAGAAGTACTATATTGATTAGGGATGTGCATTTGGATCACATTTGGATCATAAGTCGGGATCCGAATGTGAAACGAGCCGCTCGTTCCCTTCGGATATTTTTGTAGTCAGTTTGATTCCTGTATAAGATCCCCACTCTAAGATCTGTATTTGCACATATCTTAGAGTGGGGATCTTTTACAGGAATCAGTACAGCTACAAAAATATCCGAAGGGAACAAGCGGCTTCTTACTTCTGCATTTGTATCCTCACTAACAATCCAAATGCACATCCCTAATATTGATCAGAAGCACTTAACTGACTGGAGCTATTTATGGTGTCTCCTAGCAACGCTTCAAAAGAAACACTATTCCTTTGCCTTCCTGTTGAGGCCTCCTCCTCCTTTTAAGGGCTAGGACAGGAAGTAAAGGAAACTGCAGAAATGAAGTTAAAAAAGGATTTAAAGATAAAATAATTTTTAAAATGACAAATGCATAATGCAATGATTTATTTTAAGTATAAGCCACTGCTTAGTGCTTTTTTTGTTACTAAAATAAAAAAGACTGTTTAAAATCCTTTTAAAGGAACAGGAAACCCCAAATTTTTCTTTCATGGTTTGGATAGAACATATAATTTTAAACAACTTTCCAATTTACCTTTTATCAAATTTACTTCATTCAGAAGGAACAGCATTGCACTACTGGCAGCTAGCTGAACACATCTAATTAGCCAATCACAAGATACAAATGTGTGCAGGCACCAATCAGCAGCAGCTCCCACTAGTGTATGATATGTGCATATTATATTTCAACAAGGGATACCAAAAGAACGAAGCACACTAGAAAATAAAAGTTAATTTAAAAGGGTCTTAAAAAGACATGCTCTATCTGAATCATGCAAGTTTAATTTTGACGTTACTATTACTTTAAGGATCTTATTATTTGCATATGTGTGATATATCAACACAATAGATTTATTAGCAGAAAATTCTTTATATTCAATAAAAAGGATTTTATATAAATACAGGATTTACAATTGATATATAAATTAATAAAAGGATATACACCAAAATTTCCGTTGAATAGAGTCTGTTTATATGTTAGCCTAATAAAAAAAATGATTACAGTGGCATGTATAGTTTTATACGTGTTTCAAATGGAATGTAAGGTTTTGTATTTCACATGAATAAGATTTATATTACAAGCTTTAATTGTAGTGTCTATTACGGTTATGTGGCAGAATAAAAGAAAAAACGAACGTAAAACCTGACTATACATATATATTCAAAACTGTGACGTGTATCTGCTCACTTCTGGTCTATATTGAACTAGTCATCTAGTGCCACAAAAAACAGACTCAATTGTATTTCTTCTCCTAAATAAAATGTGATTTAATATTTCTATGTATATTTTTATATCAGTCTTGATGTAACTTGAATGTAGCAAACGTCTAAAACATTATTGTTTCTTAACAGATGTAACTATGGCAAAGTACAGTACATTTTACATGTTTGATTAAAATGTTTTATATTTGTATTTTACATTTAATAAAATGTGAAACAACAAAAAGTTCCTATATCTATTTTGCGACACCATCGACTGAAGGAACAAACATATATACTATTAAGTGGACATTTCTGTGGTATATAGACTTTTATATAAAGGCAATAGGAATAATTGCTTACTGATTTTGACCAAGGAAAAAAGTACAATTGCAGTAAACGTTAACAGAATTAAATGTATTACTATAATGTACAAATACTATTTTTACTATCGCAGATATTTTTTTTTCCAACAAACTTTATTAAAAGTAGAAAAAAGATATTACAGCAATACAGGTAGCCCTCAGTTTACGCCGGGGATAGGTTCCAGAACGAATGGTTGTAAATCAAAACCATTGTAAATTGAAACCCAGTTTATAATGTAAGTCAATGGGAAGTGAGGGAGTTAGGTTCCAGGCCCCTCTCAAAATTGATATAAGTAACACCTAATACATTATTTTTAAAGCTTTGAAATTAAGACTTTAAATGCTAAACAGCATTATAAACCCAATTAAATAATCACACAACAGACTGTATCATCAAACTAAGTTTAATGAACAAAAACATTTTTTACTTTTTTCCGCATCTTAGATAATATTGGGTCTGCACCTATTTTATGCATTTCAATCTGGTCTGATTAAGCAGTTAGGCACCCTCACCTCAAGCAGCTGGACAGGAATATAAGAGAGAAGTGGCTGCTAGATCTTGTTGCTCGATAGCTCAGGTCTGTTCTGTGTACACGGATTTATTTCAGCCTGCTTATGTGCTTGCATATCTTTGCTGCAAAACAAGCGGACAGATCCACCTACTGGCTATTTTAATTAGTGCACTGCTTTTCAACAGCAGTCACATGACTGAAAAAAAGGTTGTTATTCTGAAACGGCGCAAAGAGAGAATAATGTCAGATTTATAAGGAAAATGCATTTACATTATCTGTTATTGTACATTAGTAATAAGAAGAATTTTGCAAACATTTAGGGCCACTTTGTGTACTTGGCTCCTTCCCCACACATCTGTGTGCGCTGCTCTATCTGAATAATAAAAGTTTTATTAGGACTACAATGTCCTTTAAAAGAAGGCTCATAGTGCAAGTGAGTTCACTTTCCTACACTATTTTAACACCCCCAAGTTAAATCGGTTTTAACATAAAACAACTCAACTTGACAATCAATAATTTAATTTATTTTCTGGGTGAAAAACTGACATTTGCAAATGAAATAATACAGGCAGCTGTCTTGCAATAGTAAGGTGCGCACTCTCTGCATAGTACTGACCACACAACATAAATGGTTTGCACAGTGACATCCCTTTACATTTAAAGGGATAGTAAAGTCAAAATTAAACGTTCATGATTCAGATAGAGCAGCAATTTTAAGTAACTTTCTAATTTACTCCTATTATCAATTTTTCTTCTTTCTCTTGGTATTTTTTTTTTTAAAAAAATCAGTAATGTAAGCTTAGGAGACGGCCCATTTTTAGTTCAGCACCTGGGTAGCGCTGGCTGATTGGTGTCTAAACGTAACCACCAATCAGCACGCGCTACCCAGGTGCTGAAACAAAAATGGGCTGGCTCCTAAGATTACATTCCAGCCTTTTCAAATAAAGATACCAAGAGAACAAAGAATAATTGATCATTAGTAAATTAGAAAGTTGCTTAAAATTGCTGCTCTATCTGAATCATGAAAGTTTAATTTTGACTTGAGTGTCCCTTTAATTTGACGAGGTGTGCACAAGCAATAATATGCACTTCCTTATGCTAATTCTGTGAGCTGCAGGTCAGACCCACTAATCTCTGAGTCGCTTTTTGACACCTTTCCAAATAACAGGTTTGGCGGCTGCCGCTTCGGCTTCCTCACTTTCCTCTCCTGATTCAGCTTCATTCTTTCCACTTTCTTTTTCATCTGTATTTTCTTCACCGTTTTCTTCTTCTTCTTCCTCCTCCTCTTCTGTCTCGTCATCATCGTCATCATCATCATCGTCATCATCATCGTGTCTCATTCTATTTGTAAGAAACCAGAGTCAATTTATACATAATTGTTACACAGATGCAAAACCAACAAAGATAAGAACTTTAATGTAACAATCTACTCCAAAAATGTTATTGTTTAAAAATTTAGATAATCCCTTTATTACCCATTCCCCAGTTTTGCATAACTAACACAGTTACATTAATACACTTTTTACCTCTGTAATTACCTTGTATCTAAGCCTCTGCAGACTGTCCCCTTCATGTCTTTTTACAGACTTGCCAATCAGTGCTGACTCATAAATAACTCCATGGGAGTGCGCACAGTGCGCACAATGTTATCTATAAGGCAGCTACCATTATAAAACTTAAAGGGACACTGAACCCAATTTTTTTCTTTCGTGATTCAGATAGAGCATGCAATTTTAAGCAACTTTCTAATTTACTCCTATTATTATTTTTTCTTCGTTCTCTTGCTATCTTTATTTGAAAAAGGCATCTTAACTATTTTTTTGGTTCAGTACCCTGGACATCACTTGTTTATTGGTCGGTTAAATTAATCTACCAATCAGCAAGAACAACCCAGGTTGTTCACCAAAAATGGGGCGGCATCTAAACTTACATTCTTGCTTTTCAAATATAGATACCAAGAGAATGAAGAAAATTTGATAATAGGAGTAAATTAGAAAGTTGCTTAAAATTGCTCTATCTGAATCACAAAAGAAAAAAAAATGGGTTCGGTGTCCCTTTAAGTTCTACTTTCACATGATTTTTGCAGTAACTGTCCTCTAATGAACATTTGCAAAAAACTGACTGGAGCATGTGTTTCCTAGCAACCACTCCAAAGAGAAAGCTCCTCCTTTCCCTTCCTGTAGAAACAGCCCTCACAGAAAAAGGTAAAGTCATTTTAAACTAGATAATAATACAAATTGCAATGATTTGTCAGGTGGGAGGCTAAACTCTACACTAAAGCCAACATTAACCCTACAAGCTACCTAATTAACCTCTTCACTGCTAGACATAATACACATGTGGTGTGTAGCAGCATTTAGCAGCCTTCTAATTACCAAAAAGCAACGCCAAAGCCATATATGTCTGCTATTTCTGAACAAAGGGGATCCCAGAGAAGCATTTACAACCATTTGTGCCATAATTGCACAAGCTGTTTGTAAATGATTTCAGTGAGAAACCGAAAATTGTGAAAAATGTTACGATTTTTTTTATTTGATCGCATTTGTCGGTGAAATGGTGGCATAAAATATACTAAAATAGGCCTAGATCAATACTTTTGGTTGTCTACTAATATATATATATATATATATATAGTTTTATTTATTTATAAAATATTTTACCAGGAAGGATACATTGAGATTTCTCTTGTTTTCAAGTATGTCCTGGGTCCACAAAACATTGCATTGATAAATATATTGATTGGTAAAAATGCTCAGGTCTTTTGGGGAAGTTTTTGTCTGAAATGCCCAGTCCTTAAGGCAGTGCTTTCCAAACTGTGTGTCGGGACACACTAGTGTGTCGGCAGCAGTGTGTAGGTGTGTCCCTGCTTCAGCACAATATTTTTTAAATTTAATTTTTTTTTTTTTTTTTGGTTTCTGACTTTCCGCCTGCTATGCATATCACATGGTTGACACGATTGATACCTAGTGGGTCACAGATCATCTTAACCAATTAACACAGCTCAGTGGGAACTGAAACTATTCCCATTGGCGGCTTTGGCGGCACATTGGCTCCTGACTGCACGTGTAGTCTCCTTAATTGGCTTGTGACTGCATGTGTAGTCAGTGAGTGGGACAGCAGTGTGTTTGCAGCGCGGGCAGTAGTCAGTAGGGCTCACGGAGCTCTAAGGGCGGCAGCTTAAACGCTGAGCTGAAGTCAGAGGTTTTTTTTGCAGCTAACTCCCAGTAGTGCATTGCTGTTCCTGCTCTTGATATATGGATAGGAAGTGGAAGCTTAAAAATGCTTGATGATGAAATGTGATTGTCTTTATCTAATATTCCACCAAATATTCAGAAATTGTGTTCATCCCATCAACCTCATACATCCCATTAAAATAGTAAGTAGCTATTGGTGTTATTAAACTTTTTTTTAATTCTTGCACATACATACTGTTACTTGTAAATACATATTATTATATAATTTATGTATGTGTCCGTATATTTTAAAACAAGTTAGTTTAACATCCTTTTTGCTAATACAACTGAATTAATTACCGTGTCGCGAAATGATGTAGGTCTAAAAAGTGTGTCACCAACATGAAAAGTTTGGAAAGCTCTGCCTTAAGGGGTTAAAGGGCCACAAAACCCACATTTTTTCTTTAATAATTCAGATAGAGCAACAATTTTAAGCAACTTTCTGATTTACTACTATTATCAATTTTTCTTCGTTCTCTTGCTATCTTTATTTTAAAAGCAGGAATATAAAGCTTAAGAGCCGGTCCATTTTTGGTTGAGAACCTGGGTTATGCTTGCTTATTGGTTTGTTAAATTTAGCCACCAATAAGAAAGACATTATCCTGGATGCTGAACATAAAATGGGCAAGCTCATAAGCTTTAAATTACTGCTTTTTAAACAAAGATAGCAAGAGAATGAAGAAACATTGATAGGAGTAAATTAGAAAGTTGCTTAAAACTGCATGCTCTATCTGAGTCATAAGAGAAAATGGGTTTAGTATCCCTTTAAAATAACTTGTTGTGTTAAAGAAACACTGAATCAAAAATAAACTTTTATGATTCAGTTAGGGTGTGCAACTTAAAAAAATTCTGTGGCACCATCTTCTACTGGGCATGTGCAAGAGTTCACAGTGTATACATATATGAGTCTGTGATTGGCTTATGGCTGTCACATTATACAGGGGGCATGGAAATGGAAAAAAAATTATATTTGTCAGAAAAAAAAAATCTATTGCTCATTTGAAATAAAGAGAAAGTTGTATTTTTATTACGTATCTGTTGATTAAACAATTCTAATGTATTTAATAGTTCTTTAAAATCTATATATAAACAAATCTTAAATATTTCAATTAGAAAGTAACATAAAATACTTAACTAATAGAAAACCAAATGGAATGTAGTTGAAATTGTGTGGTTTGTCAGAACAATTATCAGAAAAATTAAATAAATCACATATTTTACATGTTTAGGTATGTGTGTATGCAAAGATATATTAATATGCAGCTATTAAAATCAATTACATACAGTAGAATTACATAGCAAAAAAATGAATTCCATTTCCTCACTCTCTCTATATCATATGACCATCAGCGAATCATAGACTCATAAGTATAGCTCTTGCACATGCTCAGTAGGAATTGATGCCTCAGAAAGTGTGCATGTAACTATCATGTGACAACCATCAGCGAATCATAGACTCATACAGGTACACTAAGCTCTTGCACATGCTCAGTAGGAGCTGGTGCCTCGGAAAGTGTGCGTATAAAAAGACCATGGATTAAATTGGAAAGTTTTTAATTTGCATTCTCTTTTTGAATTGTATAAGTTTCATTTTTTACTTTAGTGTCTCTTTAAATAGTATTACTTGTTAATAACATAATTGCTTATTCTGATTTTGTTGCACTCTGATTAAGAAGTGCCGTTTAGACCTTCTAGTTCAGCTCTTCAAGGTTCCCTTACATAATTAAATGATCCCAATCTTATAATTATGGTATAAATAGCCACAAATATCCCTTTACTATTCATACAAGGCTCCAGCAAGTCTCTTATTCTATAAAACATTACTGACGTCCAACCTTGGTTGACTGACAAACACTGATATGAAAAGAAATATGTATTTGTCTATTATATCTTAGGGACAAGTGCCACCTTCTGCGGGAGAAATATGCTGACCTCTTCATCTTAGCTCATTAATAGACATTTTAATTAATCTGTAATTAGTATAATACAGCCATTTTTGAGAAAATGACCTTACTAGTTAAAGGGACATTAAATAAACCCACTTTTTTTCTTTCATAATTCAGATAGAGAATACCATTTTAAACAACTTTCTAATTTACTTCTATTGTCTAATTTGCTTCAATCTCTTTATATTCTTTCCTGAAAAGCATATCTAGATAGGCTCAGTAGATTCTGATTGGTGGCTGCACATAGATGCCTCATGTGATTGGCTCACCAATGTGCATTGCTATTTCTTTAACAAAGGATATCTAAAGATTGCAGCACATTAGATAATAGAAGTAAATTAGAAAGTTGTTTAAAATTGTATTCTCTATCTGAATCCTGAAAGAATTTTTTGGGGTTTAATGGCCCTTTAAGTTGAAGTTTTCCATAGTAGACTCACACACTCATATAGTGACACAGGGCAACACAACATATGGAGTCAACATGACAGACAGCAGATTACTAACTCAGGGTTGTCCGGCAAACATGATAAACTAGACCCGGATCTAATGAGATAAAAGACTGACCTGACTTAATAGAAGTCAGGATAACGGGGCGTAAGGAACAGGGGTAACCTAAGAGGCTCTATTTATTTACACTGAACCACAGAGAAGGATTTGAGTTTATAGATAGGTATAAAACAAACTCACGTTAAAAGTATGTTATAAACATCATTTATGCTATTACATTTGTATTTGAGTGTTATTTATATTTGATCACCTGAGCTAATCAATTTTGGTTTCTTAGACAATTGCTAGTTTTATTCATCACCATTTCGTTAGGGTTTAGAGTAATGATTAGCTTACCCAGTTGGTATGTTGAGAATTTGAAAACCAAGTGGTTTTTATTCGTCTTAAATTCACAAACTATTGCAAATAAAAAGAATTTAAAAAGCGGCTGAGCTCTTCTCTTTCTGTATACAATTTAGAAACTGTATTTATGAGTTCTAACCTGATAATTATTAAATCATTCTAGTGGTGCTGAATTGTATCAATTTTCTGTGTTCAAATATTGATTTGATTTTCAATTGATATTTATAAACAAATATTTTTGCTTATTACTCTGGCCTCAATTTAATTGATCTACAGAACTAGAAGGAATCAGGATGGATATAGCTTATCCTTTGCAAATGATATAATTCAGAGTGTTTTCTGTGTTGCTTTCATAACCCTAACACAAAGCTGGTAACAATTTCTATATGTATTAAATTGTATATACAGAATTATGCAGAGGTTCTACCAAATGTATTGTGTATACTTTGTGGGTACTAAATAATAAGAGCTGCCGTTTAATATATTATTGTTTTTAACAGATAATTATAAAATATAAAGGAAAACCGAAACGAAAATATGTATATATTAAAGTACAACTAAATAGATTATCTATAATCTCCATTCATTAACCAACACTATTAGAAAATTATATAGGGAAAAGATATCATAAAAATACAGAAGATCATCAGATGTTAAATGATCCAGGGTATACTGGAATAAATGTAATAAAATCCAGTGTCATATAGAAACATCAGTTTAGAATTTCTAATCTAAAATAATGCAATTGCGCCACCTACAGGTGAGATGAGTAATATTAAAGGCTATGAAATTGATTACTGAATAACAGAGTAGCGTTTTTTTACCTCCAATCACAGCGGAATTGAGTAACTTATAAAACACAATAGACCACTGGTTATCAAACCTGTCCTCAGACCTCCCTAGCAGGACAGATGTTGAGAATATCTGAACTGGAGAACAGGTGAAATAATCAGCTAATTAGTAAACATGGTTATTTTACCTGCTCTCACCCAAGGTAATCCTGAAAATCTGGCCTGTTGGGGAGGGCTGAGGACAGGTTTGAAAACCAGTGCAATAGACATAAGAGCCTGTGAAATTAATTAATACAAATTTGAGAAAAGCCAATGGTTGCCTCAGTTATGAAGCATTTTTTATAGCAGTGGTACAGACCAGAAGAAGCTCTTGTTTCTTAGTCTGCACTATACATCGTCAAGGCACCGTGAGGGTGCTCTGGTAATAATTTCTGAGGCATGTGGAACAACAGCCTCTGATTGGTTGTAACGTCTATCTTTTTAAACCTAAAAAAAAAAAAGTGTTTTGGAACTGCAGGCAGCCAATAGAAGTGCAAGAGAGTGCTCAGAGGTGCTTTAGAAAGTGCCAAAAATAAAAATGTATTAAAGGGATTCCGACATAGCATGTGATTTTAAACAACTTTCCAATTTACTACTATTATCAATTTTGCTTAGTTCTCTTGGTGTCCTTTGTTAAATATTAATCATAGTTGAGCTCAGGAGCTCACACTAATATCCAGGTTCAACAAGTAGGGATACTTAACCTAATCTGGGGGCCAGACCAAAGGAAAAACTGTTTTCCAGGAAGGAAACAAGATTTCCAAATATGTCCCAAGTATAACTAAAACAAATAATACTGTAAGAGGGGATGTTATTGGTGCAGGTAGTAACCAAATAATGCTGGAGCAGGTTTTTCCATTGGGTCAGGGCCTTCCGGAAGGGGGGGATGAATTTACAACAGATAAACCAAGAGAGATATCAGCTGAGAGGCAATCGAACAAACACCAAGTACAAATAAACAATACAATTAATTTGTCCTCCCTTACCAAAGTTCAAATTGAGGTGTTTTGGGTTGGGATTTGCACCCACTACCAATTTTGACCTATTTCAATCTATGATAGATCTCAATAGATTGGTGAGGAGTGTCACACTTAAACATTTTTGTACCACTCTTGATTCCACCCCTGCATCTACTAACCAGGGTTTGGTTAAACATCCTGAATTTCAGACCTTTGAGGAGAACTGTGACCTGGTGAGCTTACAATTTCTAGCCTCAGCGACCCAACCTAATGTGGGGGAAATTAATAGTGGCCATAAATTTTGCGATAAATCAAGATTTTATCCAATACACAGTAGGGGCCCCATAATTGAAACATTCTACAATAGGGTTGAAAGAGATCTCTCAACTCTGCACAATAACTTGGGACCTATAAAACAATCTTTCTATAAAACAAAAGGATGCCCTTAAGGCTCTACAAGACGAAAACTCTGTAGTCATACACCCGCTGATAAAGGCGGGACTATAGTGGTAATGAACCACTCAGATTATGTTTTGGAGGACCTACGTCAGCTTGAGAATCCTCATGATTATGAAATTCTTTCATGTAACCCTACTAATCGATTTAAAATGGAACTCAAAGATATTTTGGATGATGGTGTGGAACATGGATTTATCGATATGTCTACAGCACAATATTTGGATGTTCCCTTTCCAAAGATACCCATGTTCCACCATTTCCCTAAAGTTCATAAATCCCTCATTAACATCAAGGGGAGACCTATTGCTAGTGGGATTGATTCCCTCCTGGAGCGCCTTTCCCAATGGCTCGATGCCATACTTCAACCCTTAGTGAGGGACCTGTTGTCTTATACAAGAGACTCCAAACATATCCTGAATCTTGTTGATAAAGCGGTATGGGAAAAGTCTTATAGCTGGGTCACTATTGACGCGGTCTCTCTCTATTCCTCTATTCAGCATTCCAAGGGAGTTGAGTCTATAGGGTTTTTCCTGGCCATTTTTACCGAGTATACTGTTGAGTTTCAAGATTTCATTATCAGGATATTGGGATTTCTGCTCACGCATAACTTCTTTTGTTTTGAAGGTACCTATTATCTCCAAAGATGTGGTACGGCTATGGGGGCAAAATTTGCCCCCTCCTACTCGAATTTGTATCTCAGATGGTGGGAGCTCTACCACATCTTTTACGTTTCATTGATGACTTGCTGTTTATTTGGTCAGGTCCTGCTGAACTGGTTAAGACATTTGTTGAATGGCTTAATGTCAATGACAAAGGTCTTCGTTTCACGTTTGAACAAGATTCTACAAACATAAGCTTTTTAGACTTATGTTTACTGGGAGGCCAAGACGGTAAAATACACACTAAGGTGTTCTGTAAACCTATTTCAGGCAACTCATTGCTTCATGCGGAGATAGCTGTCATCCCAAGAATATTTCTTATGCTGTGGCTAAAGGCCAGTTTTCTTGATTGAAGAGGAACTGCAGTAGGGATTCAGACTATCTGCATAAGGCCAATGACTTAGAACAGAGACTAAGGGAACAAAAATATAACAAGAGTCACATCAAAGAAGCAAAGATCAAACTCCAAAAGATACCAAGGGAAAAGCTCCTAGAGGATAAGATTAATGGTGGTAACAGAGATACTTTTAAAGGAGTACATTTTGTGACCACATATAGTGCCCAATTTTCCCAAATATGCAGCATTGTGAAAAAACATTTCTCGTTGCTAGCAGCGGACGATCAACTCAGTACCACTGTCCAACAAGGCATAAGATGTACCTACAAAAAATGCCATACTCTGGGTAGCTTTCTCTCTCCTACTCAACTAAAACAACCTAAGGGATCAGAAAGCTCATGGCTGTCCCATACAGGTATGTTCCGTTGTGGGCATCGAAAATGTAAACCCTGTGATTATGTACAAATTTCAAATACCTTTTCGTCAGCTATCACAGGAAAAATATACAACATTACATCATGCCTTAATTGCACTCATACTTAAAGGATTACTTTCTGTTATAATTTTTAATCTAAACAACTAACATATTAAAGTTAATAAACATTAATTAAAACCTACTGACCTATATTTTCTCCAAAACGAAGTTTCATAACGTTCTAAAAGTTATATATCTTTTATTCGCCAATGATGTCACGTTATCCTGCCCACTATTTTCAGCACTGCATGTTCAAAATACTTAAACCAATAACTTTGTGTTTAAAGCGCCATTTTGAAACCTAGGTATTGTAAACGGATTGGTACAGAGCAAAGGATACCCACGGAGTGGGTTTGGAAAACAATTAAATTTGCAGACAAGATTTCTGATATACGGTAGAGATATGTTAATGAAATGCTATTGATAAAAAGCGTATTTGGGGTAGTTAGTTAGTAACAGGCATAGAAAATATTTACTTACAGTGGCCCTTTAAGTGATATATCTTATCACTTGTATTGAGTGCAATATTCAATACGTAGGACTCACCTCCAGGGATATTAACACACATATAAGGGAACACATCTCTACTATTAGTAAGGGGAAATCAACCACACCCCTGGTACAACATTTTGACACTTTTCATGATAGCAAATTGAACACCTTTAGGTGGATTGCCATCGAAAAGGTTGCATTACCTAAAAGAGAAGGAGATCTGGACAGTCTTTTGGCCAAGCGTGAATGATCTAGTATGCTTATATTTGTGGTGGCCCACATGTGTGGTCTTATATATATATATTATCCTCATATATATGGTGGTTTCTTTTCACTTGGTTATATTCCTGCTGCAATTCATCTTGCAGGGACACTTAGCTGTAGGTTTATATATATATATATATATATATATATATATATATATATATATATATATATATATATAATCACACATTGGCCAATTTTTATCCAGCGATATATTTAAATTGGGCCTCTTACTGCTCACATTTATAAACATACCTACAATATTAGGTTAGTCCTCTGATCTACTATATATACGGTATATCTAACTCTATATTTATTTATAGGTTTATATCTTTGCCTATTCCCATGTGGGGTTTAATCTTTACTTGGTCATGGGGACAACTTTGATCTGTAATCCTTGTATAGGAGTCTATATATTTATATGTATCATTTGGGGCATTTATATAGGTTCCTATGGGGACTGAACTGTTTCTTTATATATCCAATGGATTTTATTTATATTCTGTTCCAGCATATCCACATATGGCTTTTTATAATGGGCCCATCTTTTGGTAAATAAAATTTTGGTGCCTTAGGCACATATCTGTACATTATGTTATGTTCATCTATTTATGTTCTTATTATGATTGATTTGATACATATTGATCATGTATCGGTATGGATAGTCTATGTAACGTATTTATACTTGCATATATACCTTACATTATGTCTTTAATTATACTATCTTAACTATGTACTTTCCGTTATTATTTTTCTAATCATGTCAGTTCTAGTGTGCTCATTAATACCAATCATTTGCACAGGGTGAATATATATATATATATATATATATATATACATATATATATATACACACACACACACACACATACATATACACACATACATACATACATACATACATACATATACACACATACATACATACATACATACATACATATAGATGTGTTTCTTTAATTTAGGCATGATAGTGTTAAAGGCACAGGTGAATGCTTTTAAGGCATTTTTTTGTATTAATCGATATTATCCAATCAGGTAATAGTATACCTGTTTTAATCTCTGTTTGTGTAACAGCACCTTATGCTATGATTACGGCCTGAGGGCTGAAACAAGTCAGCACTGGTGTATCGTCTTTGTTCACCTATGTGCGCTTCCCACTTTTAATATTATATAATAAAGGACTTTTATTTCTACTACAAGGGCTCCACATCGTTCTTTCCGTGTCCATAGCCATCAGATTAAGTTGCAAAATCTGCTGTCAGAGTATCTGTAGCCTTATATGTCAGCTGTGTTTGCAACTATGTTTAAAATTGCTATAAACATTGTTGCAAACACATTTTCTTTCCAGATGGCTAAAGACACGTAAGCGCAATATTGCTCTCCACTCGTAATCTAGCCCTAAATACATTTTATAAGCATAGTACTGAGGTTAATCCTACCTCCCTCTAGTCATGGGTGCCGCCATGTTGAAATCTAGTTTTCACTACATTCTAGTGCTGATGGTGTTTGCACTTGTGCCGCAACTCTCCTTCAGATACCTGCAGTGTAACTCCGGTTCCAAAATGACAGCACCCATGATTAGAGGGAAAGTGCATGAAATGTATTTAGGGATTTTAATATCCCTTAAAGCGATGGTAAATCCTAGCGTTTGTGAAACGCTAGGATTTACCATTGGAACAAATAAAGGGGACTTTCATGCTTAAAGTTCCTTTATTTGTTTCAAGCATTTGCTGCACTGAGCTCCTCAGGCCGCCCACAGCAGAACGCTATTTTGCTGAGAGGTGACGTTTTCACCTCTTAGCCGATAGCCGTGTGGGCTATTCGGCTAGACTCCAGTTGGAATGCACGGCTATCAGCTAAGGGGTGGAAACGTCACCTCTCAGCAAAACAGCGTTCTGCCGTGGGTGGCCTGAGGAGCTCAGTGCAGCGAACGGTTGAAACAAATAAAGGAACTTTAAGCATGAAGTATTTTATATTTCATGACGGAAACTCCCCTTTATTTGTTCCGATGGTAAATCCTAGTGTTTCACAAATGATCGGATTTACCATCGCTTTAATTTTAAACTGCTCTCCAGTTACTTCTCTATAGCAGATGAACAAATTGTCATTAACAGACAATTCGGTACTTTTTCCATTAACTGACCTCCACTCTGTTGGTGAATACAGAATACCAGCAGATGGCGCTATAGAGTTTTGGTCCGTTAATTAAAAAGTACCCATGGGTGAAGAAATTTACCCAACTCCACTATCTTTTTTGCCTTTGCCAGTGGGGTTCAAGAGGGGCAAAGGATAAGAGCAGCAAGAACAATGCGGGGAAAGAGAATCAAGCACCCAAGAGGGAAGTTATACTTCTGAAAAAAAAATTGTACTTTTCCATTAACAGATGAAAACTCTATAGCACCATCTGCTGGCATTTTGTATACTCCAACAAAGTGGCTGTGAGTTAATGGAAAAGTAACACAAATTCCTGACAACCCGATGACTGAATGTCATACAAAACAAGAGTAAAAAAAAAAATTCTATAAAAAATAATCCAAAACATTTTTTTTGTCTATGAACTTCTATTAAACCCTTTGTTAAATTCAGCTCCACAGCTACAATGCACTACTGGGAGCTAGCTGAACACATGTGGTGAGCCAGTAACAAGAGGAAACACATAAGGTAATGAGCACAGCACCTAGTTTCCTTAATGTTGATCACAAGTCGTGGGCACGTTGCACTGGGTGTCTGCTCATCCTTCAAATGTAGACAAATATTGATTGCAACAGCTCTACTTCATTAAAAATGGACCAAATGTCCCTTTATTCAGGTATCATAAAGCACAATACAGCAATGTTTTGGGCTATGACAAGCCCTTAATCATACTAAACAAACAGAGACACAATCTTCTTTTTAAAGCCCTGTTACAAATGACTATCAAAAACAGCCGTTTCCAACATTCACTAAAAGTTATTATATCACCATCTTGTCGTCATATTTAAGATGACACATTTTATTCATAGAAGTCATAACACTTTATATATTATAGACCTTATGCAACTACAGTTTACATTTTGTTACAAATAGAAAAATTATTACAAAATATTTTTTTATTATTAAAAAAAGAAAAACAAACTAAATCCATAAAAACAAATGTAAATCAAAATCTCTATTCAGTCCTTTAGGATTCAAAGGTTCTAGTTTTTTTAATCTACCAAACCTCTTTCTTTTTAAGAATCAACTCCTCTTCTAAGATCAGGAACATGATCTATAATTTGAAAACATAGTTGACTCACATTGGGCATTAAAAAGACAATTGTGTCACTGTTTGTAAAGCATGATTAAGAGCTTGTCACAGCCCGAAATTTTTGTGGTATTATGCATTATGATACCTGAATAAAGTGACTTTTGTTCCATTTTTAATTAAGTATTGTGCTGCAATCGATATTTGAGCCAATAACAAGACCCATATATGGGTAGACATCAATCCCCAGCTAGCTCCCAATAGTGCATTGCCAAAAACAAAGTAAATTTGCTAACAGAAGTTAATTAAATGGTCTCTGAGCAATGGAAGCTTAAGTTTGACTTTCAGGTGCCTTTAAATTTAATCTTTTATTATAATGACTACTTCTTGCGTAAACAACTACCACTCCCTGCATTTATAGCACCATCTTCCGAAAAGGATTTAGACATTTTCAAATAGGGGTTAGATTCTAATAATATTATTATTGTAGAAAGGTCAAAACTGCAACATGCATGGGTTTATTTACTTTTTTTTTTTTTTTAAATGCTTCTAGTAAACGTTATTACCATTTTTCAGCGGCATACACACATATGCATATACATCTGTGAAGGCTTGTGCACCAACATTCAACCTCAGATAGCTGGCGGTGGTGTGTATTACTGAATTAGTGTCATATAAGCCATTACTGAGAAGGTGTAGTGTTTGAATATTGGTGCGCGGGCCCTCACAGCATATGTGCATATGTCACTGAAAACAGTAATAACATTTACAAATAGCATTTTTGGTAATGGAAGTATATTGAAAAAAATGTTTCTATTTAAGACTGAAATGCCCACATGCAGATTTCAATTTTGACCTTTTAATCACATTAATTATTATCTAATTAATTCTAACAAATAATTACCCATTTGATCTGATGTCTCTGTTAAGATTGGAAAATTCTCTTCCAGATTCAACATCAAAAGGATCTAAAACGTACAAGACAGAATACATAAGTTATTGCAAAATAAAGTCCAAAGCATGAAGTTACTGCTGGGAGTATAATGAGTGGTGGATGAGATTAATACAGTAAGGTAGGGTGAATATATCTCAGGTACTGTAATGCTGAGGAATGTCGTTCTTCTCACTAACATAAAAAGGTATGGAGTGTATAGTCCAGGAATCAGAACCCTCACTCTACAAAATGATGCAAAGTGATCGCTTGATCAGTACAGGCAAGAAAGGGACACAAATGTGCAAAAATAGAAAATGTTCTGTTAATTAGAGCATTTTAATATTGCACTATTGCTTGCATATGTTTATGTCCTGTAAAACGGGTTAAACGCATAGTTAAACAGCGCAAAAGCAGCAATGCACTTCTGGGATCAAGCTGAACACATTTTGCGAGCCAATGAAAGTCAAATAAATCTTTCATGATTCAGATAGATCATGCAATTTTAAGCAACTTTTAAATTTACTTCTACTGTCAAATTTCCTTTGGACTTTGGTATCCAATGTTGAAAAACATACCCAGGTAGATTCAAGAGTATAAATGTGATACTGGGAGCTAGCTAGTGATTGGGGGCAACACAAAAACATATGCCTCTTGTCGTTGGCACAACAGACATGCTCAGCTAGCTCCCAGCAATGCATTGATTATCTGGAACTAAATTTAACTATGTGTTCAACCCTGTGTTTTACAAGAATTAAGCACACAGTTATATGCAAGCAATAGTGCAATAATAAAATGTTGTAATACATTAAATCAGGGCTTGACAAATCTAGGAGACAGCCCATAAATTTAGAAACTTTTAAGAAACATGATATAAATACTTACAGGAAGAAAAACCCTTTATCCAAACTGCTTGAGACAGGAAAAGATTTGGATTTCGGAATAGTTTGGATATGTAAAATGGGACAGTTTGGAGAGGGGATGGAACCAAATGTAAGCAACAATATTTTATGCCATTTAGGCATATTTACATGTTATAATACAGCTAATACATGTAACCTAGAGGTAGTTTTATATCATTTTAATACTTCAGTAAACATAGCACTATCAGAAAGACAGTACTGTAATCAGAAAGCTAATATTTGTTATTTTAAATGTATATAGACTATTATTTGCATTTTAGAATACAAAAAAACAAACCAAAGACACAAGCAGAGAAGATAATTACTTACAAGGAGAATAGTAATTTTTTATAATTTTTTTTTTTTTTTAAATATTCATTAAAAAGTTTGGATTTCAGAATTCTAGATTTGGGGATTTGTGTACACACACACACATACACATACATACACATATATATATATATATATATATTATATATATATATATATATATATATATTATATTTATATTATTCATAGACAAGTATGTATATATCTACATTGTGTGTATACATTGTGTGTATGCACCAAGCTAAATTTTAGGTGTGGCAAGTAGTAGCAAGCAAGGGGGGGGGAGAGAGACACAACCAGGTTCCAAGGTTCCAGTGGCTCCCAGACGCCTGTGTTTGTCGAGCACTAAATTAAATCATTTTCATTTTGCACTTTTATGTCCATTTAAAGCATGATTGCCTATGAACCATTTAATACAGTATGGAATACTCATTTAAAATGTAAATGTATATTTACCACTATACCCCACTGATGAAGAAATATAATGGATAACAAGACATAAATAAATAATGGATTAAAAGAGAGCAAAAGGATTCGCCCCAATCGCCCCAGCGTTGCCATTTCTGTCATTACCTATTTCCTCTGTCTCTTGATCATTGGATC
The DNA here is from genome assembly GCF_027579735.1 of Bombina bombina. Classification (NCBI taxonomy): domain Eukaryota; kingdom Metazoa; phylum Chordata; class Amphibia; order Anura; family Bombinatoridae; genus Bombina; species Bombina bombina. Next base: position 156,970,552 of record NC_069509.1, read on the forward strand.
CAGCTAGATAGTCACTCTCTACCTTCTTTACTTCTTCTACACTTTGGCAGGTGCTGTACTTCTCAAGCAGCTCCTTGTTTAAATCAAGAAAAACTTTGCCCCATTTAAATTTTCTCAGAAGAATAGTTGCAAGTTCCGGGAACCCTTAGAAGAAAAAAAAAGTATGGAAACAGTGTTAAAGGGACATAAAACACAAATATATTAATTTTTTTTTCATGATTCAGATAGTGCATATATTTTTAAACAACTTTCCAATTTACATCTATTATCAATTTTTCTTAATTCTCTTAGTAGCCTTTGTTAAAGCAGTAATCTACTGCGGGGAGCTAGTTAAACACATCAATAAACCAATGACAAGAGGCATATATGTGCAGCCCCCAATCATCATCATCTAGCTCCCAGTTCCTGGACCTACCTAGGTGTGCTTTTCAGCAAATGATACCAAGAGATCTAAACAAATTAGATAATAGAAGTAAACCAGAAAGTTGTTTAATATTGCACTTTCTATCTGAATTATGAAGGAAACATTTTAGGTTTCATATCCATTTAACAGCATGTGATATGTTAAAGGGATACAGATGACTCAGATAGAGCGTAACATTAAAAAAAAAAAAAAACTAAAAACTTCCAAATAACTTCTTTTTACAAATGTAACCCTTTCTTTCTGTTGTAACTTGGGTCTGTCTATTCCATAAGCACATACAGAGGTAGGTTTAGGAAAGTGCATGTGTTTTGCACACTAAACAAATAGAGTAGAATACAGCACCTTCCTGTGTGAGTGCACGCTGTAACTAGGACGCTGCAAAATCCTCCAATACTGAAAACACTAATGTCCAGCAGCACCTCTTAGGTTAAAATGACCTTTATTTCACCAAAGGGTCACAACATATAAAACAAGCAACGTTTCGGAAATTTCAATCCTTAGTCATGCCTGATCAGTAACAGGAAATGCTACAATTTATACACCTGTGACAATAGTAACAACCAATCCTGGATACATTGCTCACTAGTTCCCCCTAGTGTACAGGTGAGAAAAACATGCTTATACTAAATTTATACAAAAATTTAAAAGTATACTCAAATACTATTTAAATATGCTATTCATTGTACAAAATACAAAACAATAATAAAGAGCCTAACTCATAAAAACTGATCGAATACATATACAAAATGAACACAGAGCTGCAATACAATGTCACAGAAACACAGATAAATCCAATTCCTTATTCATACCTAGCGGTTGCATACTATCTAGTTTATGGTTCCAAAAGGCCTCTTTTCTTTTGAGGAGATTCTCTCTATCCTCTCCCCTACGTGGACAGGGTATATGGTCTATGACCTGGAATCGTAACTGACTTATATTATGCCCATATTTTAAAAAATGAGCAGAGACTGGGCTTCCTTATTTCTACATCTTATATTGCTCTTGTGTTCATTGATCCTGTCTCTAACCTTACGGGTGGTCTATCCGATGTAAATGACCCCACATGGACACTTGATCAAATAACAGCATATATGATATTACAAGTAAAAAAGCCCTTCATTTCAAATTGTTTACCAGTTAAAGGATGTATGAATTGTAACCCCTTAATGGTGGAATTGCAGTTACCGCAATTGAGGCATGGGAAAATCCCCTTACTCTTACATGTTAAATAGCTTTGTTTGCCTTTTAGACTCCCCACATCCGTATGCACTAGCTCTCCCTGAGGTTTTTCCTTCGCCTATAAGCTGTTCTAGGTATGGTCATAAATTCCTCCACTTCTGGATGACATGATTGGAGAGTTGACCAGTGTTTTTTCACTATATTTGAAATTTATTTATTGTATTCACTGTGATCCATAACCAATGTCAACCTTTTCTCTTTCCTCTTATTTTTTATTTTCCCTTTCTTCTGGAAATCCTTACTAATTTCAGATTGACTCACCACTTTCATTAATTCATCTTTTAAAAGACCAGCAGGATAACCCCTACTAAGACATTTATTAGTCATTTCTTTTAATCTGAAGGTCAAATTCTCTTGTTCTGTTACTATCCTTTCTACCCTCATGTATTGACTTCTAGGAAGGGATCGTACTGTATTATTTGGATGGAAACTCTTATAGGGTAACAAACTATTTTTGTCGGTGGGCTTCACGCACAAATCCGTACAGAGCCTAACATCCTTCATGTATACAGTAGTATCCAAAAAGCTGATTCTTTTCTCGCTGGCCGTAAGTGTAAATTATTACGTTTTGTATTATGTACAATGAATAGCATATTTTAATAGTATTTGAGTATACTTTTACATTTTTGTATAAATTTAGTATAAGCATGTTTTCTTACCTGTACACTAGGGGGAACTAGTTTTGCACACTATAGGCACCTGTGTTTGCAACAATGATATATGTATTGTGTTGAGGACATGTGTCAGTAAGCTTCTTTCCAATAGAGCCAGTTTCAACAAGATACCAAGCAAAATGCGTACATTTTATAATAAACTGGAAGAATTATTTATTGTTTAACAATAATATGCTCTGTTTGAATCAGGAACGTTTAGTTTTCGCTTGCACTCTCTTTAAAGAAATATTAAAGGAACATAAAAGTGAAAATTAAGGTTTTGTAGTTAATATGCTTTTTCAATAAATGATACCAGTAGAAGAAAGTGTGTTTGATAATAAAAGTTAAATTGCAAAGAATATTAAAATTGCAAGTGAAAACAATCTATACCATAATAAGCATGAAAACTTTAAGTATCCATTATAAATACATCAAGGAGGAGGGGAATAAAGCAAATTGCAAGCAATGATAAAAATGGATAAGGATCAAACCCCCTATTGAGCCCTTTTATATACAGTGTCTAAACTCCAGATCCATTTTGCTTCTTTGTATAAAATGTCTTCATGTCTATTCCCTCCTCTAGGATTCTTATATGCCTTGTCTATTACCATAAAGCATAGCGGATTTGTTTGATGAGCAGGTATTGGCAAACGTGACATTTTGGGATTTCTAAAAGTGAATTTGTGTTGTCCTATCCTATATTTTCTGGGTTGTCTTGCCCTTATATAAGAGCTCACATGTGCATTTAAGCTTGTATACCACATGTGTAATCACTATATACATTATTTGTTTAGAAGTAAATATCTCAAGGGTTTCTACTAATATGCAGTTATAAACTGCCTTTAGGTGGAATCACCAACCTATCAGATCAGAACATATATTGCCCTTGCCAAACTTGCCCAAAAATTATGGTAAAGTGCCCCTAAGACCTGCCCTAGAGAGAGGTGTGGTCTAGTGAAGTACAGCCCTTTAATGTCAATGACCAACACTTTGTACTTGTAATTTACACTGAGCACCTAGGACTAGTGATCACATTCCCTTTGCTTTCCTCCCCTTCAGCTGCCTGTGCATGGCACAGGGGCAAGTAGGCAGTTTAACACAGATGGGTGTCAGGACACTGGACACAAGTAAGGGAACAAATCAAGGGATTAAGTCACCACTATGATAGTCAATTAAGGGTATGAATTAATGTTTTGTGTGTTACTGGCAACAATATATTAACCCCTTAGTGACCAGACCACTTTTCCATTTGTTGACCGTTTGGGACCAGGGCTATTTTTACATTTCTGCAGTGTTTGTGTTTAGCTGTAATTTACCTCTTACTCATTTACTGTACCCACATATATTATATACCGTTTGTGTCACCATTAAATGGACTTTCTAAAGATACCATTATTTTTAGCATATCTTATAATTTACTATAACAATTTTTATAAAATATGATGAAAAAATGGAAAAAAACACACTTTTTCTAACTTTGACCCCCAAAATCTGTTACACATCTACAACCACCAAAAAACACCCATTCTAAATAGTTTCTAAATTTTGTCCTGAGTTTAGAAATACTAAATGTTTACATGTTCTTTGCTTTTTTTTCAAGTTATAGGGCTATATGTACAAGTAGCACTTTGCTATTTCAAAACCATTTTTTTTTTTTCAAAATTAGCGCTAGTTACATTGGAACACTGATATCTGTCAGGAATCACTGAATATCCCTTGACATGTATATATATTTTTTTTAGTGGACAACCCAAAGTATTTATCTAGGCCCATTTTGGTATATTTCATGCCACCATTTCACCGCCATATGCAATCAAATAAAAATAAAAAATTGTTAACTTTTTCACAAACTTTAGGTTTCTCACTGAAATTATTTACAAACAGTTAGGGCAATCATGGCACAAATGTTTGTATATGCTTCTCTGGGATCCCCTTTGTTCAGAAACAGCAGACATACAGTATATGGCTTTGGCATTGCTTTTTGGTAATTAGAAGGCCGCAAAATGCCGCTGCGCACCACCTTTGTATTATGCCAGCAGTTAAAGGGTTAATTAGGTAGCTTGCAAGATTAATTTTAGCTTTAGGGTAGAGATCAGCCTCCCATCTGACACACTCCACCCCCTGATCCCTCCCTAAACCACTCAAACAGCTCCCTTCCCTCCCCCACAATTGTCACCGCCATCTTAAGTACTGGCAGAAACTCTGCCAGTACTAAAATAAAAGGCTTTTTTTTTTTTTTACATTTTTATTTTTTTTAGTTATTCTGCAGTGTTGGATCCCCCTTAGCCCCCAACCTCCCTGATCCCCCCAAAAAAAGCTCTTTAGCCAGTACCCAGTTTGCTGAAAAAAACCCCTGTATTTTTACCAATTTTTTTATCTTAAAAATAAATTTTCTGTAGTGTAGCTGCCCCCCCCCTCCCCATTCCAGATCCCTTGCCAAATATCAATTTCCCCTCTCCCACTCCCTCCGTCTCATACATGACTTGCCACAAACATACTTTACCGGTAAATGATGCCGCACACAGGATCCGGATGTCAACCACTGATGGGCCGCCCACCCGCCTCCCTGCTGCTGCTCCCACCCACCAACGATCGGCACCATTGATGGCCGATACAGAGTGGCCCTCTCTGCATCGGTGTGTAAAAAAAGAGTATTGCAGTGATGCCTCAATATCGAGGCATCGCTGCAATACCCTGAGAGCAGCTGGAAGCGATAGCAATCGCTTCCAGCGCTCATTTTCAAAGAGGACGTACCAGGTACGTCCATTGTCATTAACTGACAGATTTTGCAGGACGTACCTGGTTTGTCCTCTGTCATTAAAAGGGTTAAATCATTGCTGTGCATCACTGGCAATCAAGGGGCTGTGTCAAAGAATCTTTTTAAGGGCATGATATTCAAAACCTCACCAACATGGAGATAAATCACACAAAATCTTTGGGATTTTTTTAGACCTTGTATTGTAATGTAGGAGTCTCTGTTTCACATAAAGAACACTACATAGCAATATAAACATTTCTCAGGATAAAATTTGTGTTTTTTAAAAAAAAAAAAAAATTAAAGGGCCATGCCGTACCAACAAGACTTCTTAGAATACCCATCTGAGCGGCAAGGTTTTGAATATCAGGCATTAAGAATCTAATAAATACACAAAAACATAATTGACTCTGTTGACTGCTAAAACCAAACGCAGCAGTGATTTAACCCTACCATTGCCTGAAACATGTACAACAGTAGCAAAATAGCTGTTTTTGATGCTCCATTCTCAGACTATGCTAGGGAACGTTTATTTTACCGATTAGCAGAGCTAATATTTTTAGGGTCAATGGCATCCGGTATACGTCATGCCATAATGTTTTTTTAAGTACATGTATAAGTAATTACAAATACACATATACAAAATGTATATAAATAGAGATTACATACAGATAATGAGCAATAATAAAATAATTAACTGTTCTACTATACTTACCTACGATACAGAAAGTTGCAGCAAAAGCTTCCACACAGGACAACTTGCACGGGCGGCCATAATTCACAGGATTTGCAGCTACAAGAAAGGGCAGAAGACGAGGGTGACCTCCCTTCATTTTGTCAAAAGGTGTCTCCTCCAGTTTAGCCCAAGAACAGTCTATAACTGCCACACCGTTGTCTGCTACAATCTGTCTGAGGAAAAATGACATTGCAGTATAAAAGAGCACGTATCTATGCAAGTTTAAGCAAACACATTCACACTGTATGGTCTGTCCTGAAACAGAGGAGGTGAGAAATGTATATGAAACTTAGGAGCTATTCAGAATATTAAATGGGCAGACACAAAAGTATTTTTCTAAAAAAAGATTAAGATCAAAATAAGTGGGCACCGCTATTTTAAGATTGGCTGATGCACAGTAATTTATTGTACTAATGTGCTGCCTACTTTTATGGGTGGTCGTTGCCACTTGTTTTATGATAAATTTTAACTAGATTTTTCACTATTTAGAAGCTTTGTTTTCTACTCAAAGTAGGTATATTTTATTAGATTCATATTTTCAATTTTTATAATGTATTTAATTACAGTGCTATGAAACAAGGATTTCTAACCCTTTAAGCTTTTACTTCAGAAAGGGAGTTTTGAAAGTTATGTTTTAACAATTCCAAAAAGTTAGGGGATTTTAGGAGCTGTGGTTCCCTGGTTTGCAGGATTTTTGAAATGCTGCTGAAGGTAGCGAGAGATAGACAGATAGATATTTCCTGAGAACATCAAAATCAAAACTGAGAACCATAAATGCTATATACACCCATGAAGATAGAAACAGAATTACATTACTTTTTTATACTCATTACTTTAAATGGATATTAATTATTTTGTGATTCAGACTGAGCATCCAATTAAAAAAAAAAAAAAATCCAATTTACTTCCATAATACAATTTGCTACATCAACCCATGATATTCTTTGTTGAAGATATGCCTAGGTAGGTATCGGGAGCACTGCATGGCAGGAAATAGTGGTGCAATTTTGTGCTCTTGCAAATGGAGAACATTCTTGCAAAGCTGTTGCCATATAGTGTTCTGGACACGTGCACGCTTAAAGTTAATGTAAATTTTGATGCTAAAGTGCCCGGTTTTTAAAAATTTGATTAAAAACAGGGGCACTTTAATTCATCAACATTTACATTTCACTCATGTTGTGAAAATACTTACCTTTTAATCTTGACAGCTGCTCCAGCTTCCTCCACCCGTCACAAAGCCTCTTCGTGGGTCTAAAATGAGGAATCCGGCTTCCTCCAATCACTGCGTTGAATCAGACATGGATTCCCCCGGGGGAAGTCGTGATTGGAGGATGACCTATCCATCATTTCTGACGTCAGAAATGGCTTGCGACGACCAGAGGAAGCTGGAGCTGCTGTCAAGATTAAAAGGTAAGTATTTTCACAACACGAGTTAAATGTAAATTTTGATGAATTAAAGTGCCCCTGTTTTTAATCTAATTTTTAAAAACCAGGCACTTTAGCATCAAAATTTACATTCACTTTAAGCTTACATCTGTCACTTTTCAACAAAAAATACCAAGAGAACAAAAAAATGTGATAATAAAAGTAAATATGAAAGATGTTTAGAATCATGAAAGAAGAATTTGGGGTTTTATATCCCTTTAAGTCTAAGGCTTGAACTTTCACCTTGGAGAAAATAACATTTTGTTACTCTCAGTCATTAAAACTCATTTCCTCCCACCTCCCTAAAAACCACACACTGCCCTGAGCAAGGCTGTGATATTCTTAAAAAAATAAAATAAACTTAATTTGTTTTGTTTTTTAAACTTTGTGAGATTTTTCCCTTCACTGAAGATTATGCAGGATATTAATATCTCGCAGAGGAAAGTGGCCACAACTTTTCCACTTTTTTAATATTGGGCTTAAAAAGTTCTCACACTGTAAATCGTGTTTTTTGCAAAATTGCAAGAATTTGTGCCTTTGCACACAATAGTGCTAAAGAGAGACTAGTCCTGACCTCTCAGCAAGCGGTACCCACTACATTATCAGCAAGCGCTACCCAGGTGCTGAACCAAGAATGGGTCGGCTCCTAAGCTTAGATTCCTGCTTTTCCAAATAAAGATACCAAGAGAACGAAGAAAAAATTGATAATAGGAGTACATTAGAAAGTTGCTTAAAATTGTGTACTCTATCTGAATCATGAAATAAAAAAATGGGATTCATATCCCTTTAAACATATACAGAGAAATATATATATATATATATATATATATATATATATATATATATATATATATATATATATATAATCAGAGGAGTTTATCATCATTTATTTGTCGCCCCTAACCTTGAAATAGATTAATATCCCATTGATACCAAAAGTTTCCTTCATTTTTAAAAAAGAAAATCCAGTTTGCCTCCCTGTATAATAGCCTGCTAAACCTGCCACTTAGTGTACATCCCTGTATAAAATCTATCGCTTGAGCCTCAAAGGCATCCGCATATTCCCTATGCTACACAAAATGTGTCACGATTGTGAGGATCAGTTTTGATAGCTTTGCCATTCTATGGCTGTTAATTTCTTTATCTCCTGTAATATACATTTAAACTCTTTGCATTATGATTTTGGCTTCTAGATTTGTTTATATTTACAGAGCTAGGGTCTTATAATTACCAGAACAGAAAATGTTATAATATTGCAAAGTACCGTATTACACTGTCCCCCACTCAACTAAGTCACAATGCCCCCCCAGCTGGTAACATTTTATGCAGAAAGCACTGCCCAGATAAGTGACGTTGCTGGCTTTTTGAAAGCTTTAACTTGCAGTCTGAAGTAGTTTGAATAATATAATGCAGAAGAGCTAACCTGGTAATAATTATCAACTGACTTTTGAATGCTCTGTTAATATTCAGAGCACTTGACTTACTTGTCTGCAGGAGTTACATATAAGGTTCCCATCGGACTCAGTACCAGGCCGCCAAATCTCTGGTTGATGCGCAGATTCCTGACCAGCCCTTTTCGGACAAGTTTCCGTCCTGTACATCGTTTTGGATCACAATGCCCTAAGTCCCACATGGCAAGTGGACAAGGAAGTTTGATCGTTGCCTCATTTTCTGCCGTTGTGTCCTGAATGCTGGCTTAGAAGAGAAAACCCAGGATACATATAGCGAACAGCAACAAGCAGAAGTATTTATACCTTAGGACTAGCTAGCACATCATATTGTGTTATAACTCATGCATATGACTAGCTAACACATAATATTGTGTTGTAACTCAAACATAGAACTAGCTAACGCATAATATTGTGTTATAACTAATGCATATGACTAGCTAGCACATAATAATGTGTTATAACTCATGCATAGGACTAGCTAGCACATAATATTGTGTTATAACTCATGCATATGACTAGCTAGCACATAATATTGTGTTACAACTCATGCATATGACTAGCTAGCACATAGTATTGTGTTATAACTCATGCATAGGACTAGCTAACACATAATATTGTGTTATAACTCATGCATATGGCTAGCTAGCGCATAATATTGTGTTATAACTCATGCATATGACTAGCTAGCACATAGTATTGTGTTACAACTCATGCACAGGACTAGCTAGCACATAATATTGTGTTACAACTCATGCATAGGACTAGCTAGCGCATAATAATGTGTTATAACTCATGCATATGACTAGCTAGCGCATAATATTGTGTTATAACTCATGCATATGACTAGCTAGCACATAGTATTGTGTTATAACTCATGCATAGGACTAGCTAACACATAATATTGTGTTATAACTCATGCATATGGCTAGCTAGCGCATAATATTGTGTTATAACTCATGCATATGACTAGCTAGCACATAGTATTGTGTTATAACTCATGCATAGTACTAGCTAACACATAATATTGTGTTATAACTCATGCATATGACTAGCTAGCGAATACTATTGTGTTATAACTCATGCATATGACTAGCTAGCACATAATATTGTGTTACAACTCAAACATAGAACTAGCTAACACATGATATTGTGTTACAACTCAAACATAGGACTAGCTAGTGCATAATATTATGTTATAACTCAAACATAGGACTAGCTAACACATAATATTGTGTTATAACTCATGCATATGACTAGCTAGTGCATAATATTGTGTTGTAACTCATGCATATGACTAGCTAGCGCATAATATTGTGTTATAACTCATGCATATGACTAGCTAGCACATAATATTGTGCTATAACTCATGCATATGACTAGCTAGTGCATAATATTGTGTTGTAACTCATGCATATGACTAGCTAGCGCATAATATTGTGTTATAACTCATGCATATGACTAGCTAGCACATAGTATTGTGTTATAACTCATGCATAGTACTAGCTAACACATAATATTGTGTTATAACTCATGCATATGACTAGCTAGCACATAGTATTGTGTTATAACTCATGCATATGACTAGCTAGCACATAGTATTGTGTTATAACTCATGCATAGTACTAGCTAACACATAATATTGTGTTATAACTCATGCATATGACTAGCTAGCACATAGTATTGTGTTATAACTCATGCATAGTACTAGCTAACACATAATATTGTGTTATAACTCATGCATATGACTAGCTAGTGCATAATATTGTGTTGTAACTCATGCATATGACTAGCTAGCGCATAATATTGTGTTATAACTCATGCATATGACTAGCTAGCACATAATATTGTGCTATAACTCATGCATATGACTAGCTAGCGCATAATATTGTGTTGTAACTCATGCATATGACTAGCTAGCGCATAATATTGTGTTATAACTCATGCATATGACTAGCTAGCACATAGTATTGTGTTATAACTCATGCATAGTACTAGCTAACACATAATATTGTGTTATAACTCATGCATATGACTAGCTAGCGAATACTATTGTGTTATAACTCATGCATATGACTAGCTAGCACATAATATTGTGTTACAACTCAAACATAGAACTAGCTAACACATGATATTGTGTTACAACTCAAACATAGGACTAGCTAGTGCATAATATTATGTTATAACTCAAACATAGGACTAGCTAACACATAATATTGTGTTATAACTCATGCATATGACTAGCTAGTGCATAATATTGTGTTGTAACTCATGCATATGACTAGCTAGCGCATAATATTGTGTTATAACTCAAACATAGGACTAGCTAGCACATAATATTGTGTTATAACTCATGCATATGACTAGCTAGCACATAATATTGTGTTATAACTCATGCATATGACTAGCTAGCACATAATATTGTGCTATAACTCATGCATATGACTAGCTAACACATAATATTGTGTTATAACTCATGCATATGACTAGCTAGCACATAATATTGTGCTATAACTCAAACACATAATATTGTGTTATAACTCAAACATTGGACTAGCTAGCACATAATATTGGTTCAATATACAGAAATCACGTCTATGAGGTGCTAGATGGACAATATGTAGGTGATTGGTCACAATGGTAGATGATCAGACATATATATATATATATATATATATATATATATATATATATATATATATATATATACCCATTGGCTACTAGTAGAATACAAATTAATCATTTTAGCTCTTTGGTTGCCAGTAACATATGGAAACAGTAGTGATTTGACCCCTTGACTGCCCCTTCCTTTTTTCTGCTACGTTTTTAATGCATTGAGGCACACAAGGCTTTTCATATTTAGCTAACACTAAAAGGACTTTTAAAAAAAACTAGACATATGTGTCCAGTATTTTCGTGAAGTTTTTATAAGACAGTCGGCTGAAACACTGGACTGTCCTGTTGAATACTGGATACCTAACAACCCTAAACGTCTATTACCTGTTCTTGATTTGTGCTGCTCAGGGTTTTAAAAACAGATAGGTTAAAAAGACAGCTATTTAGTGAAAGAAAAGGGGTAATATTAATTTTATAAAGGTCAGAGATAAAGCTAAACTCCTATTTTTATTTTATTCGGAAATGACATAAAACCCTAATTCTCCACAATTTCTTCTAGTCTACAAAGTATTCCCCAACTTGTGTTACTGACTCCCAGTATAGTAAAAGTCTAATTATTTGTAAAAAAATCCACCAGCTAATGATATTTAACAGAGCTCAAACCGACACGTGCTAATTTTTAAATGTTTAAAAGGGACATTAAACCCTATGAGATGGTAACATAAAATGAAAAATTATATATATATATATATATATATATATATATACACACACTTTCATTATTTATTTTGTTCCCTTTTCCTGTAATTCCATTCTGAAACTATGAGCTTTTCAGTTCCTGTTAGAAATGCAAGTGCAGAACACAGTTAGATTCCACACAGCCAACCTCTCAGAAGATTTGCATATCTTTTTCCAGTTTTTCTTTTCCTCTCGCTCTCTTTTCCCACAGCCTCCCCCAATTAAATTCTCCTAAAAGCTTGTGGAGGAACTATTAGTAGCATGTAAGTGCATTTTATACATTATCTAATTAGTTAGAGTTGCAGTGTCATTAGTAGTAAAATATGGTCTATGGGCCCGATGATCAAACCCTCACCGGATCATGAAAAACCAAACCGACACTCGCATGGGCTAAAGTTAGCAAGGCGCAGGCTTTAAAACTGAAATACTGCAGCCAAAACCAATCAGACTATTTGCTTTTGTATATTATCATACAGGTGTCTGTTATTTTTGTGCGCAGGTGTTTTTCTATTATGTAATAAATGTTTAGAGTATTATGGCACAATCTCGCCAGCTTTTAGTTTGTGTTAAAAAAAAAAAAAAATAAACAGCAAGATCTGAAAGTGCAAAATGTTTAGAGAATACTCCAGACCTTGAAGAGAAGTTTCAGCTACTCCCATAACCCAGTTCAGCCCCCCAGCAGAAGTGGCGAAACATTTTACACAGGGGCTAAACACATAATAGACTAAAGAATTCTGTTAGAAAACAAAGTATTCTAATAAAATAACATTTTATTTTATATTAGACTGTCCCTTTAAGTTCTAGTCAATAACCTGGCTGACATTTTAAACCCCTTTCTAGATATATAATCAGCCAGAGGACACAAGAAAATATAGATATTTCCTTACCATTTAAAGCTTCGTGCACCTCACTGGTAAACGTATCCAGGCTCTTTGGAGTTTTCTTAAAACGAGATTCTTTTTCCCTAGAGGGTCTTCCTTCTCTATGTGGTTTTCTCCGACCCATAGCAACAAGTCACTAAAAAAAATATAATAAAGTGTTATTTGGTGCCTGAAACAGACAATGAGAATTACCAGAGCCATACAGCCAAATCTTCCGGAATTGTACTTCTTTGTAACATTAAGGATTTTATATATATATATATGTGTGTGTATGTATGATCAATTAGCCAGTGGCCCAGCACTCCAGCCTTGGCGGTGTGTTAACAACCTGGGTGCAATCCTCAAGGAGACTTGTATACATGTATGTAAAGAAGGGCACTCTCAGGATTTTTTGTAAAGACGATGAATAGATTTATTTTGACAAACCAAAAAATGTCATAAGTAGAAAATTAGAGTCGACGTATCGGCTCACTTATGAGCCTTCTTCAAGACGAAGCTAATCTTTAGTCGGCTATAAAGCCCTACTCCCAGACTAGAAAATATGCACATTTTCTAGTCTGGGAGTACATATATATCCTTTGCACTATGTTTCACAGCTAGACATTATATATATATATATATATATATATATCTCCTTTGCACTATGTATCAGAGCTAAACATTATATATATATATATATATATATATATCTCCTTTGCACTATGTATCAGAGCTAAACATTATATATATATATATATATATATATATATATATATATATATATATCTCCTTTGCACTATGTATCAGAGCTAAACATTATATATATATATATATATATATATATATATATATATATATATCTCCTTTGCACTATGTATCAGAGCTAAACATTTCTGGGCAACAAAATATTTAAAAGAATATTTTAATGGAATCCAATTAAAGACCAATCAAACTGTGTATGTAATTTCAGTTTACGTTTACTTGTTTATAGATTTTTTACTCTTGGTACCCTTGGTTGAAAAGCATACCTAGGTAGGCGCAGGCGCAGCAATGCACTACTGAGAGATAGCTGGTGGTTTGTAACTACAAACAGATGCTTCTTCTCAATAGCTCATTTGAAGTGCTCAGCTAGGTCCCAGTAGAGCACTGTTGCTCAGGAACTGACTTTACGTATGTGTTTAACTCACTTTGCCAGGCATTAAACACAGTTATATACAGGCAGCAGTGCAATAAGTAAACACCTGTGTCTGTCTGTATACAAATATACCGGTCTGGTTACTAAATATTTTTTATTTTTATTTTTTAAAAGCAACTAAGTTGAAAAATTATTAAAGGGACATGAAACACAAAATTTTTATTTTGTGATTCAAACAGAGCATACAATTTTTAAAAAGTTTTCAATTTACTTTGTTCTTCTGGTAATCTTTGTTGAAAAGATATCTAGATAGGTAGTGTGCACTGTGCAGTACATGACTGGTAACACTGCTGTCACCTACTGTTCTTGCAAATGTATAACAGTTATATTGCTCAGGTCATGTGCACGTTCCTACACCTTCTTACATGCTTTTCAACAAAGAATACCAAGAGAACGTTTTATTTAAAAAAAAAAAAAAATTGCACTATCTGAATCATGAAAGAAATTATTTGGTTTTATGTCCCTTTAAAAGGATTCAGATAGAACATACAATTTTTAACAACTTTCCAATACACTTCTATTATCAAATTTTCTTCATTTTTGTTAACCTTTGTTAAAAATCAGGAATGTAAGTTCAGGAGTGTGCACGTGTCTGCAGCACTACATGTAGTGCTTCAGGCATGTGCATGCAACCTATCTAGATATCTCTTCAACAAAGGAAAACACGAGAGCAAAGCAAATTTGATATTAGAAGTAAAATTGAATCTTTTTTTAATAATGAAATAAATTATTTGGTTTTTTGTCCCTTTAAGACCATCGTATGATACATTTCAGAGAGGATTGTGAAGTAACAACCCCTCAGTATATTATTTGCAGGATTGTATTTTGCTGATTAATGGTTCCAAATGAATGGGACATTTTATAACACTTGCTAAATAATTCTGCAATGACAAAAAAACACTAAAGTGTCTACATTGGAATAACTGTTCCGATGTAAACAATTTTTCAATGAAGGGATCGCGTCAGGGGGGCATCCCTATGATGCTAAGCACATCCCACAGACCGCGATCCCATCAGGGAAGCGCCAGTGGCTTCAGGAAAGCCAAGCCGTTAGGACGTTGTATTCCGTCCATCGGCGCTAAAGCCCACAAAAATTCCAACGGAATACAACGCCGTAACGGCTTTAAAGGGTTAAATTACAACTTGGGCGCAGTTGATAACTTATGCCCATGTACAAACGGCGTACGATTGGATATTAAAAGTTGTTGGTTAAAATGCCGTTTGTGTGTGCGCAACCAAAGCATTTTTCAAAAAAGATAACATTTTAATCATGAAAAAAAGTAAGCGCTTTAGAAAAGCATAAGATTTATATAAGCAGAGTTTTTAAATTGTTTATTTACCATCCCTTTAACGCTTCCTGCCCAGACTTATTTGTCTACATCGAAACAAAGTTCTGATGTAAACAAATAAATAAAAAAGTGAAATCACACGATCATGCATGCGATCGCGTGATTTCAATAATGGGATTGTGTCTGGGGGAGTGCATATTACGCTAGACACGACCTCCAGCCCGCGATCCCATTCAGGAAGCGCCTTTGGCTTAAAGGGACACTGAACCCAATTTTTTTCCTTCGTGATTCAGATAGAGCATAACATTTTAAGCAACATTCTAATTTACTCTTATTATCAAATTTTCTTTATGGCATCTTTATTTGAAATGCAAGAGTGTAAGTTTAGATGCCGGCCCATTTTTGGTGAACAACCTGGGTTGTTCTTGCTGATTGGTGGATAAATTCATCCACCATTAAAAAAAAGTGCTGTCCAGAGTGCTGAACAAAAAAAAAAAAAAAAAAAAAAAAAAAAAAAAAAACTTAGATGCCTTCTTTTTCAAATAAAGATAGCAAGACAACGAAGAAAAATTGATAATAGGAGTAAATTAGAAAGTTGCTTAAAATTGCATGCTCTATCTGAATCATGAAAGAAAATGTTGGGTTCAATGTCCCTTTAAGTACAGCCTAAGTACGCCCTAGGGGTGGGAAGGGGTTAACAATTGCACAACCAACATTGTTATATTAATATACTTTATAACATTTAAACATCTAAATATCTGCCTGTTTCTAAGCCACTACAGACAGCCTCTTATCACATGTTTTTTTATTAGCTTTTCACAACAAGACACGGCTAGTTCATGTGGCCCATATAGATAACATTGTGCTCATGCCCGTGAAGTTGTGCACAACACAGCACTAATTGGCTAAAATACAAGTCAAAAGATAATAAATAAAAAGTTATGTGATCAGGGGGCTTTCAGAGGAGGCTTAGATACAAGATAATCAAAGAGGAAAAAAGTGTACTAATATAAGTGTTGGTTATGCAAAACTGGGGAATGGGTAGTAAAGGGATTATCTTTTAAACAAAAAGTAAACATTTTGGAGTTGAATGTCCCTTTAAAAGTGCATGAAATATTTTATAAACAGTCTGAGAATGATTCATATTGCTCATGAAAGTAACAATGTAATGTAAAAATGACATGCTCTAATTATCGAGAGTATAACATTTTAGCACTACTGACCCTGCAAGTGTATGCACTTAACCCATGGGTTGAACACAGTCAAAGTACTGCTCAGAAACCGCAGAGAACTGCTGGCCCTGCAGCAAAATAAATGGTAAATTAAGCAAATAAATAGTACCTGTGCATTAATATCTGCAGAAATATTAAAAGTTTAAGGGGATAATTTAGTGCGAAAATGTCACGCTCTAATTGGTTAGACCATACTAATGTGCACTATTGATGCCTAAAGTCCTGCAAAGCAGCCAATCAGAAGCGGCAGTTGCTCAAACCTGCCAATCACAGACTGTGTTTAGTTGAGTAGCTGCAGCGCTTGTGGATCAGAGCTGGACTTTAAACTATGTGTTTAACTTTGCATGAGAATTGCAGTATCGATAGTGACAAAACTGCATCCTTTAATGACTTAGTGCATGCAATTTTTGCACTAGAATGGCCCTTCTTTTATCTTTAAGAAAATCAACAAAATGGTATTTGGCCACGGGTGACCAAACCTTTACATACATAGTTCCATATTCAGTTGCACCAACAGGGGGTAATTATAGAACCTATGACAGGACATGCAAGAGTGTACCTCCCAACATTGGTGGTTGAGAATGAGGGACACAGGAGGTTACTAGACTAGGCGCTAGTGACAAATTGAAACCTTTATCCGATTGGTTGTCCTCACTGAGACACGGACCAATCAGATCATGCATTAATGCCCGAGGGCAGATACGCTCCAGAGAGCTCTGTTCTAATCAGAGATTCGGGCACGCAACCGCCTCTGGGAACCTAACCATGGGTCCCACCCCCCACAACGTGCTTTTAAAGGTTCTCGGACAGACCGGACTGTTATCCAACAGGACATTTGTCTGTCAGATTATTATCCGTCGCACACGGACCAATCAGATCATGCATTAAAGGGACCCAAACATTTTCTTTAGTGATTCAGATAGAGCTTGCAATTTTAAGCAACTTTCGTATTTACTCCTTTTATCAAATTTTCTTCATTCTCTTGGTATCTTTATTTGATGAGCAAGAATGTAAGTTTAGATGCCGGCCCATTTTTGGTTTTCAACCTTGGTGGTTCTTGCTGATTAGTGGATAAATTCACCCACCAATAAAAAAGTGCTGTCCAGAGTTCTAAACCAAAAATTGTCTGGCTCCTTAGCTTAGATGCCTTCTTTTTTTTTAAATAAAGATAGCAAGAGAACGAAGAATAATTGATAATAGGAGTAAATTAGAAATTTGCTTAAAATTGCATGCTCTATCTGTATCAAAAAAGAAAAAAATTGGGTTCAGTGTCCCTTTAACTGCAGTGGGCAAATACACTCCAGAGAGTTCAGTTCTAATCAGAGCCTCGGGCGCCGCAACTGCCTCTGGAAACCTAACCACAATGTGCTTTTAAAGGTTCTTGGACAGAATGCGTGTCTCAGTGAGGTCACCAGATGCACAGCCAATCGGATAATGGTTTCAATTTGTCACTAGCGCCTAGTGTTGATAGGGGCACGTAGCCATTTTGTGGGTGGAGTCGTGTTGGGAGGGGAGGGATCATGGGTGGTTAGTGGGCAAGAATGTGGGTGTCTCTGGGTGTGTCAAGGCAGTTTGTGGGTTTTTCTGGGTGTTCCATGGGTGGGGCTAAGGGAAATTCTGTAAAGTGGGACATATGACTGTCTCAGAGGGACAGGGCTCAAAATCAGGGACTGTCCCTCTCAATTAGGGACAGTTGGAAATAGTGTACTTACCTACAAGGGGTAATTATATAGCCTGTGACAGGACATGCAAGTCTACTTACCTACAGGGGGTATTTATATAGCCTGTGACATGACATTAAAGGGACACTAAACCCAAATTTTCATGATTCAGATACTCCTATTATCAATGTTTCTTCGTTCTCTTGCTATCTTTATTTAAGAAGCAGGAATGTGATGCATAGGAGCAGGCCCATTTTTGGTTGAGAACCTGGGTTATGCTTGCTTATTGGTGGGTAAATGTAAGCCTCCAATAAGCAAGCACTATCCGTGGTGCTGAACCTAAAATGGGCTGGCTGCTAAGATTTACATTCCTGCTTTTAAAATAAAGATAGCAAGAGAATGAAGTAAAATTGATAATAGGAGTAAATTAGAAAGTTGCTTAAAATGTCATGCTCTATCTGAATCATGAAAGAAAAAATCTGGGTTCAGTGTCCCTTTAAAAATAGTGTGCTTACCTACAGGGGGTAATTATATAGCCTGAGACAGGACATGCAAGAGTGTACTTACCTACAGGGTAGGTAATTTTATAGCCTGTGACAGGACAAGCAAGAGTGTACTTACCTACAGGGGGTAATTATATAGCTAGTGACAGGACATTAAAGAGTGTACTTACCTACAGGGGGGTAATTTTGTAGCCTGTGACAGGACAAGCAAGAGTGTACTTACCTACAGGGGGTAATTATATAGCCTGTGACAGGACAAGCAAGAGTGTACTTACCTACAGGGGGTAATTATATTGCCTGTGACAGGACATTAAAGAGTGTACTTACCTACAGGGGGTAATTATATAGCCTGTGACAGGACAAGCAAGAGTGTACTTACCTACAGGGGGTTAATTATATTGCCTGTGACAGGACATTAAAGAGTGTACTTACCTACAGGGGGTAATTATATAGCTTGTGACAGGACATTAAAGAGTGTACTTACCTACAGGGAGGTAATTTTATAGCCTGAAACAGGACATGCTAGAGTGTACTTACCTACAGGGGGTAATTTTATAGCCTGTGACAAGACAAGCAAGAGTGTACTTACCTACAGGGGGGTAATTTTATAGCCTGTGACAAGACAAGCAAGAGTGTACTTACCTACAGGGGGGTAATTTTATAGCCTGTGACAAGACAAGCAAGAGTGTACTTACCTACAGGGGGGTAATTTTATAGCATGTGACAAGACAAGCAAGAGTGTGCTTACCTACAGGGGGGTAATTTTATAGCATGTGACAAGACAAGCAAGAGTGTGCTTACCTACAGGGGGGTAATTTTATAGCATGTGACAAGACAAGCAAGAGTGTGCTTACCTACAGGGGGGTAATTTTATAGCATGTGACAAGACAAGCAAGAGTGTGCTTACCTACAAGGGGGTAATTTTAGAGCATGGGACACTACAAGCAAAAGTGTACTTACCTACAGGGGGGTAATTTTATAGTCTGTGACAGGACATGCAAGAGCGTGCAGGGTACTTACATAACACCAGGAAGCCATAACAAGATTTACCCAGATTGATAAAACCTAGAGGACACGTTATATACTGGGGGCAACTCGGGGCTTTAGCCCCAGCTGTCTATCTGTGTACTCGGTGCTGTATTGGGCTGTGCACATGGAGCTGCCACTTTACCTGTCTCTGGATAACCTCGCAGTGTGTATACAACACAATACTGTGTTTCTCGCTTCCGTCTACTTCAATATTTAACCCCAGTTCTACAACGAAATTACTCTGAATTACAAACAATTGTACGTTTTATTTTCAGACTCGCCTCAACATTAGGCTCAGTTCATAAATAAGTGACTTGCCCACCAGATTCCTACCCGTGATATATTCCGTCAGTAGTGTTGCACTTTGTTTAACGCAAAGGTTAGTTTTTCGCCCGCCCACATTACATTAGCAAAATGCAGCAGCCAGCACAGCAGATATTTACACCCAGCATTCCGCGGGGCTAGAGTTCCGGGTTCAGCCAGGCACGTGGGTGGGGGCAGGATGGGACTCCGGCTGGGGCTGATATTGCTTCTCAGTTGGGGTGAGTACTGGACTAGGCGCAACATCTGAACCATGGTTCTGCCTGGTTAAAGGATGGTGTGGGCCCTCAGTGATACTCAGCATTGCTGATGTTTACATATTATATACCCTGTGGCTGTCACAGATGGTTACAGTAATCTCTGGCAAACAAGAGTCAAAAGCTCCTTGAAATGGCTTTATGTCAGCAGCTCAGCACTGCAAGTATAGCTTTAGGTCACTGCATGTATAGCTTTAGGTCACTACATTTATAGCTTTAGGTCACTACATTTATAGCTTTAGGTCACTACATTTATAGCTTTAGGTCACTGCATGTATAGCTTTAGGTCACTGCATGTATAGCTTTAGGTCACTACATTTATAGCTTTAGGTCACTACATTTATAGCTTTAGGTCACTACATTTATAGCTTTAGGTCACTGCATGTATAGCTTTAGGTCACTGCATGTATAGCTTTAGGTCACTGCATGTATTGCTTTAGGTCACTACATTTATTGTTTTAGGTCACTACATTTATTGTTTTAGGTCACTGCATTTATTGCTTTAGGTCACTGCATGTATAGCTTTAGGTCACTGCATGTATAGCTTTAGGTCACTGCATGTATTGCTTTAGGTCACTGCATTTATTGTTTTAGGTCACTGCATTTATCGCTTTAGGTCACTGCATTTATCGCTTTAGGTCACTGCATGTATAGCTTTAGGTCACTGCATGTATAGCTTTAGGTCACTGCATTTATTGCTTTAGGTCACTGCATGTATAGCTTTAGGTCACTGCATTTATCGCTTTAGGTCACTGCATTTATCGCTTTAGGTCACTGCATGTATAGCTTTAGGTCACTACATTTATTGCTTTAGGTCACTGCATGTATAGCTTTAGGTCACTGCATGTATAGCTTTAGGTCACTGCATGTATTGCTTTAGGTCACTGCATGTATAGCTTTAGGTCACTGCATGTATAGCTTTAGGTCACTGCATGTATAGCTTTAGGTCACTGCATGTATTGCTTTAGGTCACTGCATGTATAGCTTTAGGTCACTGCATTTATAGCTTTAGATCATAATAAGGGAGCAATATATTGTGGTTATAAAATGCTATCTACCACTTGTCAAGGCTGTTTGTTTAAGTGCTGGCAAACATCAATAACTATAATTTTATTGATGTTTTGCATTTTTACTGTATTACTATCTTTTCAATAAAAAATAATTTAAAAAAAGCTTGTTGGCAACCTTTACTTTGTTTTACAGCCAGGGACATACCCTTTGAAACAAGGAATTGTTTTGTAGATTGTTGGAGTAGGGTTCTGGAATCTGCACTGTCCATTCCAGCTTCTTTAAAAGAAGTGGGCAAAGTAAATATTTTTTTATACTAAATATAACATTTTATTGGGAATTCATTTTTGAGTTGTAAAGCTTCTATTTTTTGCTCCATTATCATTAAAGGGTCAATAAAGTACAAATTAAATGTCCATGATCTAGGACAGAGCATGCAATTTGAAACAACTTTCCAACTTACATCCATTATCTAATTTGCTGTGTTCTCTTGGTATCCTTTATTGAAAGCATTACCGGTGTAGGCCTATAAGCAGTAATGTATTACTAGAAGCTAGCTGATGATTGGTGGCTGCACATAAATGCCTCTTGTCATTGGCTCACCCTAGGTCCTAGTAGTGCATTACTTCTCCTTCAGCAAGTGGTACCAAGAGAATGGAGTCAATTTGATAATCAATGTAAAATGGAAACTTATTTAAAAGTGTATCCTCTTTCTAAAAATAAATTGGGTTTCAGGTCCATTTAAAGGGACTTTCCAAACAAAATTGGAATCCACAGTTTTGAATGGAAGCATTTTTGTAATATAGATGTGATAGCAAAAATGCTTATAATAAAAGCTATAGCTGGTTCATAAGTATATTTAAGTATGCACCGTGCACCAGCATTTTAAACACAGCAGTTGCTCAAGGAACATAAGGTGCTTGTAACACCTGGTAATAACTCTGTTAATTGCTGACATTAATTGTCAAATTGTGTCTTGTATTTTTATATCATTTTTTTATTTAAATGAATTGTACCCATGGACAGTGCTGCAGAATATGTTGGCGCTTCATAAATAAAGTATAATAATAATGATGATACAAGCCCTACTGGCATTCTGAGCGGCTACGTGCAGAGATAAATGTTAACACTAAAACAGTGATAACTTTACTAGAAGCATTTTTGCTAATACAGGTATATTGGAAATATTTTTCTATTCAAAGATGTAATTCATCTATGTGCATTTACATGTTGACCAGAATGTCCCTTTAAGTGTAGAAACATAGTATGACAAACATTATATGAGAAGCTACTGCTAAACGTTATTTATACGTCTTGTACCTAGAAACAACAAGAGAATCGTGCAACAAATAATTGCATGCCCTAAGGCTGCACTCTTCTCTTATCCAAAAACATTGTTTATCAAAATTGTGTATCCAGCTCCCATGCATAATACACGTAAAGCACACAGTGCTGGCCAGCAGGTATACCTCGCTTTACAACGCTTCACTAATACAGCGCTTTGTGGAGCTGAAGTTTAGCCTCCAAGGATTTTGAAACAGTGCTGTACTCATCGTGAGATTGCGAGAAAAGTGACTGGCACCATTTTGTTATGCACAGTTCACTCTGTTTACATCATTACAGTGCAATCTGTGTCTCAGTGCTATAGTCTGGCAAATTGTACTACAGTAATTGTCACTATTTTACAGGTACAGTATTTATTGAAAAATAATTGAATACTGTGCTATGCTAGTTTTAAACTAAACATAGCACTATTGCACCCCTAATATATGTTAGTTCAAACATGTTTTTAAACACACTGGCAAGTGAAAAGAACGCTAAAACCGCGTTGTTTCACGTTAAGGTGGTTTTCACTTTACAGCGGGGCTCTAGTCCCTAACCTACTGTATGAGCGGGGTATACCTGTATTTCTTTATCAGAGATAAATGTTCTATAATCAGTAGTCAATATATAGTGACTCTATGAAAAAGTGAACTTAATAGTTATTTATACAGCATAAGAATAATCCAAAGTGTTTTCCCCGAAACCTATTTAATGGGCACACCACCAGTCTGAATTTATTGACCACTCGGCTCAAATTTAAGCCAATATAAAAGTAAATGAGCTAAATTTATTTTTTTGGTAATGTTTGTTTCACAAATTACAGGGAGTGCAGAATTATTAGGCAAGTTGTATTTTTGAGGATTAATTTTATTATTGAACAACAACCATGTTCTCAATGAACCCAAAAAACTCATTAATATCAAAGCTGAATATTTTTGGAAGTAGTTTTTAGTTTGTTTTTAGTTATAGCTATTTTAGGGGGATATCTGTGTCTGCAGGTGACTATTACTGTGCATAATTATTAGGCAACTTAACAAAAAACAAATATATACCCATTTCAATTATTTATTTTTACCAGTGAAACCAATAAAACATCTCAACATTCACAAATATACATTTCTGACATTCAAAAACAAAACAAAAACAAATCAGTGACCAATATAGCCACCTTTCTTTGCAAGGACACTCAAAAGCCTGCCATCCATGGATTCTGTCAGTGTTTTGATCTGTTCACCATCAACATTGCGTGCAGCAGCAACCACAGCCTCCCAGACACTGTTCAGAGAGGTGTACTGTTTTCCCTCCTTGTAAATCTCACATTTGATGATGGACCACAGGTTCTCAATGGGGTTCAGATCAGGTGAACAAGGAGGCCATGTCATTAGATTTTCTTCTTTTATACCCTTTCTTGCCAGCCACGCTGTGGAGTACTTGGACGCGTGTGATGGAGCATTGTCCTGCATGAAAATCATGTTTTTCTTGAAGGATGCAGACTTCTTCCTGTACCACTGCTTGAAGAAGGTGTCTTCCAGAAACTGGCAGTAGGACTGGGAGTTGAGCTTGACTCCATCCTCAACCCGAAAAGGCCCCACAAGCTCATCTTTGATGATACCAGCCCAAACCAGTACTCCACCTCCACCTTGCTGGCGTCTGAGTCGGACTGGAGCTCTCTGCCCTTTACCAATCCAGCCACGGGCCCATCCATCTGGCCCATCAAGACTCACTCTCATTTCATCAGTCCATAAAACCTTAGAAAAATCAGTCTTGAGATATTTCTTGGCCCAGTCTTGACGTTTCAGCTTGTGTGTCTTGTTCAGTGGTGGTCATCTTTCAGCCTTTCTTACCTTGGCCATGTCTCTGAGTATTGCACACCTTGTGCTTTTGGGCACTCCAGTGATGTTGCAGCTCTGAAATATGGCCAAACTGGTGGCAAGTGGCATCTTGGCAGCTGCACGCTTGACTTTTCTCAGTTCATGGGCAGTTATTTTGCGCCTTGGTTTTTCCACACGCTTCTTGGGACCCTGTTGACTATTTTGAATGAAACTCTTGATTGTTCGATGATCACGCTTCAGAAGCTTTGCAATTTTAAGAGTGCTGCATCCCTCTGCAAGATATCTCACTATTTTTTACTTTTCTGAGCATGTCAAGTCCTTCTTTTGACCCATTTTGCCAAAGGAAAGGAAGTTGCCTAATAATTATGCACACCTGATATAGGGTGTTGATGTCATTAGACCACACCCCTTCTCATTACAGAGATGCACATCACCTAATATGCTTAATTGGTAGTAGGCTTTCGAGCCTATACAGCTTGGAGTAAGACAACATGCATAAAGAGGATGATGTGGTCAAAATACTCATTTGCCTAATAATTCTGCACTCCCTGTATTATTGTCAGTGTATGTTAACCTAAGTAATTCATTTGTGCTTTTGAAAAGCTTAAAGTGATTGTAAATTTACTGAAATTCGGAATTACCTGCATATTCCTCATGTCTGTAGCACCTAAATCACAATTTTTTTTATTATTATGTGAAAGGTATGTTTATTAATTTAGATTTTAATTACCTTGCTTTATCGTTGCTAGCTCCGCCCCCGGCATTACTTCCTTGTCTGAGTATAGAGCAGATCACCGGCTCTCTACGTCATTATATGGGCACGGATCGAATTGTGCATGTGTTCAGTCTATCAGTCTGCAATCTAATATGTAGCGCATGTGCTTTGCAAACATGTGGTGTGTTAGGTTTTTTCAGTAGCCGACTGGCCTGGGTTTTGATTGACTTTCGAAATCAATAGCAGCGATTTTACGGTCGGAGGAATGGAGGGTCAATTGGAGGATTAAAAAGTAATTATTTAGAAAAAACATAGGGTTTTAAGAGATTTCACAAATGAAAGTCCATTTTGATTTACTAGAGGACCGCATGTTTGACACTGTCATTGTTTACCATTACTTATAAGTACCAGAGAATGTTTTAATATTGTAAAGTATTACACTGTCCTACCCAGCTACTTCATAATACCATTTTATTGTGGTGGCCTGGGCGCTTAGTGTAACATACATTGTCCAGAATAAATGGGGTAACCGCTAGCAACTTACTCACCTTGATTACTTTGTGCACCTCACATATTGTTTTTGTTTTACATAGTAACATAGTAGATGAGATTGAAAAAAGACTGAAGTCCATCAAGTTCAACCTATACAAATATAAAATACTTACAAAAAGCTCTAGTTAAGCTCAGATAATCCCACTAAAAGGTGACCCATTTAATACTAGCAATCATATCCATGAATTTTGTTTCTAGACAGAAATGTATCCAAACAATTGTTAAATGTATCTAGGGTATTGGCATTCACTACCTCCTTTGGTAATAAGTTCCACAATTTTATTGCTCTTACAGTTTGTTGTTTATTTCTCTGTGGATAGGGAAAACAGGAATGCAGGAAGTATATGGAGCATTGGTGCATTTGGAACATACAAGTACCTCTACCTACAAGAAATCAGAGCTGTGTATATTTCTGGCACAAAGGGGAGAAACTGTTATTGATACAATGTTGGTTAAATTTTAAACCTTGCGTTACTTGCAAAAAGGACTAACCCATAGCCCTGTGTGTTACTGGCCCAAAGGAGGGAGGTAAACTATTGTGCTGATTGTTACTGGCACAAAACGTTTAGACCACTGCAGTATATTTTACTAGCGTAATGATGGTTAAATTGTTTCTCAAGCAACAGCTATATCATTGCTGTATGTATAACAGGTACAAAGGAGGGGGAAACATCTCATTGCTGCCTGCTTAAAAGGGTTAAACCATTGCTGTATGTGTTATACAACTTAATTTGTTGTTATGTGTGTTACCAGCACTGTGAGGATTAAAATAGTGCTGTGCTACCAAATGACTAATATTATTGATCTATGTGTATTAGTGGCAGCCAAGGGGAATTACTATCATTATTTTCATTTTTAGTGCACAATGTAGCAGCTGGAAAGATGAAGATTGTTGAAGAACCAAATACATTTGGGTATGTCATTTAATTTGTACTTTCCAATATGCCATGCTTAGGTCTAGCACCCACTGCATCTTGGGACTTGTAGGGTTTCTTGGATATCTGGTTTAAAGGGACATAAAACCCAAAAATTTTCTTTCATGATTCAGATAGAGAATACGATTTTAAACAACTTTCCAATTTACTTTTATTATTTAATTTGCTTCCTTCTCTTGTTATCCTTTGCTGAAAGGTTTATCTAGGCAAGCTTAGGGGCAGCAGAAAACCTAGGTTCTAGCTGTTGATTGGTGCCTGCATATATTGATTGTGATTGGCTCACCCATGTCACGTGTTCAGTAAGAAACCATTCTCGTATTATCCTTTATGGAAAAGCATACCTAGGTAAGCTCAGGAGTAGCAATGTACTACTGGGAGATAGCTTGTGATTTGATCACTAGATGTGTTCAGCTAGCTCCCAGTAGTGGATTGCTGCTCTACACCAGAATTTTTATGGTTTAAAAAGATAGATAATCCCTTTATTAACCATTCCCTAGTTTTGCATAACTAATGCAGTTATATTAATATACTTTTTACCTCTGTAATTACCTTGTATCTAAGCCTCTGCAGACTGCCCCCTTATTTCAGTACTTTTTACAGACTTTCATTTTAGCCAATCAGTGCTGACTCCTAGGTAACTCTGTGAGCACAATGTTATCTATATGGCACACATGAACTAACATCCTCTAGTTGTGAAAAACTGTCAAAATGAATTCAGATAAGAGGTGGCCTTCAGTGGCTAAGAAATTGGCATATGAGCCTCCTAGGTTTAGCTTTTAACTAAGAATACCAAGAGAATAAAGCAAACTTGATGATAAAAGTACATTAAAAAGTTGTTTGAAATTATATGCTCTGTCTGAATAATTAAAGTTTATTTTTGATTAGGCGTTAGACACATAGAGTATCTTATTCTTGCTATATTGCATGCATAAAACACAGCATTTTCATTTTGCGGTTGTATGTCCCTTTAATGATAATCTATATGTTAGTATATATTTTAATGTTTGTTTTTTCCTCTCTATAAAAGGTTGAACAACCCATTTTTGCCCCAGCCTAACAGACTCCAGCCAAAGACTGAACCATCTGCTGTTTCAGGTTTGTAAATTATGCAGGGAGAGGAGAAAAATGTTTTGCAAAGTAGGATGAAAATATTAATACATAAATCAAAAGGAGAACCTCATAAAATGTAAATGACGATTAAAAAAGGCTTTTCATTATTACTACATAGAATAAAAATGTAGAAACATGGGTTACACTATTTTGCTTCTCCTTAGTGCACCACCTAATAATATTAGTATATTCAGAAATGATATCTTGGTGTGGAACGGTAAAAGCGGATTCTAGATTCTCATTTGTAAAAGCGTAATGTGCTCTCGCACACTGGCAGTCATTTTGTTTACAGGTCTGATAGAGCTGATATGACCGGAGTGTCCGTCTGCATTTTATGTCTCTTTTAAAGGGAGATGAAACTCCAAATTTTTATTTTGTGATTCATATACAGTGTAGAGTTTAAAAAATAAATAATTCAAATTTACTTCTGTTATCAAATTTATTTTCTTGTCTTGGTGTCCTTTGGTGAAAAACAGGTAGGTAGGCTTAGGGGTGTGCATGTATCTGGAACACTATATGGCATCAGTTTGCAAGACTGCTTTTAACAAAGTAATACTTAAAAGGATAGTAAACCCAAAAAAATCTCTTTCATGATTCAGATAGAGCCTGTAATTGTAAGCAATTTTCTAATTTACTCCTATTATCAACTTTTCTTCGTTCTCTTGGTATCTTTATTTAAAAAGCAGAAATGTATGTTTAAGAGCCGGCCCATTTTTGGTTCAGAACCTGGTTTGCACTTGCTTATTGGTGACTAAATGTAACTAACCAATCAGCAAGTGCAACCCAGGTTCTCAATGAAAAATGGGCCGGCTCTTAAACATACATTTCTTCTTTTCAAATAAAGATAGCAAGAAAAGGGAAGATAAATTGATAATAGGAGTAAATTAGAAAGTTACAATCGCTGCTCTATCTGAATCGTGAAAGAAAACATTTGAGTTTACTATCCCTTTAATGTCGGGGATGGCCAACTGGCGGCCCTCGGGACTCATGCGGCCCTCTGCATTAGTATTTGTGACCCCTGGGGAAAAGAAAAGCTGCGTGGTTTGAGGATTTATGAAAAAGGTTCAAACAAGGCAGCCACAACTCAAAACTTTGGAAGTTTTTAGGAAATATATCATTTGTGTGTTAAATACCCATACATCTAAAGAATTGAACTGCGGCCCCATGTGTTAGGAAGTTGGACATTACTGCTTTATACAAACACTGCTGCCATCTAGTGCTGAAATGATTCCTGCAAATCTGCTACTATAAAGTGCTCCAAACACGTGCACTCTACCTACCTAGGTATCTTCTTCAGCGAAGAATAACATAAGAACAAAGTAACTTGATACTAGAAGTAAATTGGAAACTTTTCTGAAATCGAATTCTGTATCTGAATTACAAAAGATAAAATTGGGTTTCATAACCATTTGAATTAGGATAATTAACACTTTTCTTATTGTCAAACTCTCTGCAGGTCCTCCTCACCTTTTCAGGTTGGCTGGAAAGTGCTTCAGTTTTGTGGAATCCACGTAAGTATCATTTAGTGGGGTACTATTGTGTTTGATAAATGGTTACTAATCACTCGCCCTTTATAAGTTCAATGAAGTCAAAATAAACTTGTATGATTTATTGAATCTACCTTTCTCTCTTGGTATCTGTTGTTCCTCCTGTCTATAAGAGCATACTGAGGTAGGCCCAGGAAGCGTGCACGTGTGTTCAGTGTGCTATAAGGAAGCAGTGTTTGCAACAGTGTTATACATAAAGCGCCCAAGTAACATGAATATTCCAGAGCCATACCTAGGTGTGCTCTCAGCAAAAACTAACTAAATAGCTTTTTTTTTTTTTTAAGATGTATCTGAAACAGTAATGTTTCATTTTGACTTCCAGGTCCCTTTACAAAAGCTTAATTGTCTCTCTATTACTCTGCTTATACTTTCCCTTTATTTAAAGGGACAGTCTACGTTATAATTTTTATTGTTTTAAAAGATAAATAATCCCTTTATTACCCATTCCGCAGTTTTGCATAACCAACACTGTTATATTAATGTACTTTACCTCTGTGATTACCTTGTATCTAAGCCTCTTCTGACAGCCCCCTGATAACATGACTATTATCTATTGACTTGCATTTTAGCCAATTAGTGCTGTATCAGGCACAACTCTGGGAGTGAGCACAATGTTATCTATATGGCTCACATGAACAAGCAGTATCCTGTTGTGAAAAGCAAATACAAAAGCATGTGATAAGAGGCTGTCTATAGTGGCTTAGAAACAGGCAGCAATTTAGAGGTTTAAAGGTAGTAAAGTATATTAATATAACAATGTTGGTTGTGCAAAGCTGGGGAATGGTTAGTAAAGGCGTTATCTATCTTTTTAAACAATAACGGTTTTAGTGTAGACTGTCCCTTTAATTAGGTATAATAGCTTTCTGTGTTTGCAGTGTTTTCTTTTTTATTGTTTTTCATTTTACATTTTCCCTCTCACCTTGCACTTTTGTTCACTTTTATTTGCTTTACCTTAAAGGTAGTGCTTTTTAATACCCTTTTATTTCATTCAATAACATATGCACTTTAAATCCTTCTACAGAGATGCAAGTGAATAACCTAGTCACAGTCCTGAATAGTACTTTTTTTATTCATAGGTACAAATATGAATTTTGCCCTTTTCACAATGTCACTCAGCATGAGCAATCCTTTCGGTGGAATGCGTACAGTGGTATTTTGGGGTGAGACCTTATGCTAATTCTTTACATTGATTTGTCTACGATCAAGCTTTTTGTAGTGTTATGTGAGAGCCCTGATGATGGCTGGAATGTCTAATACAATTGGTTTATTCTTAATCTAGAATATGGCAAGAATGGGAAATTGAGAACAATACATTTAGTGGCATGTGGATGAGAGAAGGGGACTCCTGCGGGAACAAAAACAGACAAACAAAGGTTGGTCTTCATATTTTTGTGCTTTAAATATGTTTTGTGTGTGTAAATATATAATTTTTTTTTTTTTTTTTCTCTCACAAGTCACCAGTTGCAAAATTGGACAGAAAACAGCTCATCCGATTTTGCAACCGCATGCGTGCGCCTATGTCAGCACTTATGACCATCAGATTTTGCAACCACTTACAAAGCACATGCGTGCGTGTTACACACACATTTGTGAACACATCTGAGGTCGCAAAATGTAATGGTCACAAGCGCTGTACTTATGTGCACCTATTATTTGTGAGCACATCTGAGGTCGCAAAATCTAACAGCACAAGCGCTGTACTTATGTGCGCCTATCATGGATTTATAGCTTTATTAATGGGCGCACATAAATCAGAGCTTGTGCAGTTTGCTTTATACAGGGTAAAAGGAATCTTGAAGAAGGAAGGCTGTAACTCCATTTTGCAACGCCATGCCACACCCTCTTCCAACAATACAACAACCCAAAGCACAGCTCAAAACTATGCAAGAACTATTTATGGAAAAAGCAGTCAACTGTCTTTAATGGTGTGGCCAGCACAATCACAGATCTAGTGACTGTATGGTACATAAGAAGTGCACATCAAGCCAATCCAACTTATGGGAGGTGCTTAAGGTAGCATGGGGAGAAATCTAATCAGATTACAACAACAAATTGATAACTAAAATGCCAAAGGTCTGCAAGGCTGTATTTGCTACACATGGAGGATTCTCTCTGTGTGTGTGTGTGTGTGTGTATGTATGTATGTATGTGTGTGTGTATATATATGTGTATATATATATAACACACAGAGAAAACCCAGCACTCACTTACAAGCTCTCAGCTAAGATTTAAAAGCAAAAATGGAAAGGTTAGTTACCGCATCTCTCCAAATGGGACAAGCCCAGGTACCTCGTCAAGATCATTTCCAATACCTGGGACCCTAAAACAGCCACACAATGCAAGCTCTCAAATCAAAACAAACTGGGAACAAGGGAAGGGTGCACAGGCATATGTAATCACCCTAGACATATACAAAACACGGAAGGGAACTGCACTCTCATACCGGACTGGGTACACATCCCATGACCCTGCAACATGCTCAGCCCTTGGTGCCACTGGCACTCACAGGAAGCTGTGCTGTCCCCAGAGCTTTTAAATCTTAGCTGAGAGCTTGTAAGTGAGTGCTGGGTTTTCTTTGTGTGTTGTATTAATTTGTTTTGTAATTTTCCCTATGGTTCTTGCACCCAGACCTGTCTGGGGTTAACTGCCTGTGACTCTGGGGACAGCACAGCTTCCTGTGAGTGCCAGTGGCACCCAGGGCTGAGCATGTTGCAGGGTCATGGGATGTGTACCCGGTCCGGTATGAGAGTGCAGTTCCCTTCCGTGTTTTATATATATATATATATATATATATGTGTGTGTGTTTCTTTATGTATATGTGTGTTTTTATACAGATACACAACTTTTTTATTTTTACACGCAGATTCTATTGGTTTGTGGAAGAAGCAATAAGTTGTCTCAAGTGTCGGAGCCAAGCACATGTATCTACTTTCTGACCTTTGAAACGCCTCTAGTTTGCCATCCTCACTCCCTGTTAGGTAGGTTACTCAGCTAGACAAGAGACGAGTGATGAACAAGGCTGCTCTGTCCCTAAACGACTAAAGCATAATCTTTTGGTTGCAGTATATCCAGCCCTGGTGGAAACTTTGCAGAGCAAATGGGATACGGCAGAACAGTCATTGTATGATGGTTTAATTACTGAGCAGGTCTGTATGAAGTTACTTGTGTTCTCACTAAAATATTTACTTAAAGGGACATGAATCACTTTTTTTTTTTTTTATGATTCAGATAGAGCATAACATTTTAAACAACTTCCTAATTTACTTCTATGATTATTTGTATTGCTGCATCTAGCCTACAAAGGATACCAAAAGAATAAAGCAAATTGGAAAGTTGTTTAACATTGCATGCTCTATCTGAATTATGAAAGAAAGATTAAGAATTCCACGCCCCTTTAAAGGGTCATTAACCCCTTGAGCCAATTGGGTAGGTATTACATCACACTGTACCTACGTCCAACACTGTGGTGCCTGCTGCAGTCCCCGCTGTTAGCTTAGACAGCGGAGACGGCATCTGCCCTCATATGGTCAAGGGAGGGGGGCGCTGATTAGGCTCCCTTACTATATGAAGGACAATGGCCAATCATTATTCTGTAAGGATCGTTCATTGGTGCCGAGTGGGAGCAGTGAGAGGGGAGGTGGGAGGGTGGCCCAGCAAGGAGGGGGAGGGAGGGGGGTTCCCTACACTACAGAAACAAAAGATAGGGGAGAGATAGGACCCTACACTATGGAACTATATAGGCTGAAGGGGGACCCTACAGTAATTGGGTGGAGGGGGGAGGGTGCAGGGGGTTGCTACACTACAGAAAAAGTACTAAAAATAAAAAAAAAAAAAAAGAGATATTTGTTATCTCCATGATTTCCTGTATCTAAGCCTCTGCTTAGATGCACTGTAGACTGCCCCTTATCTCAGAGCTTTTTAAAAACTTACATGTCAGCCAATTAGTGCTGGTTCCTGTATAACCATTATAATTTTCCACTGGAGTAAGCAATATTTTATCTATATGGCAAACATGAACTAGCATTGTCTGAATTTAAAAAAGCTAATAAAAAGCACTGAGATAAGAGGCGACCTGCAGAGTCTTAGAAACAGGCACATTTAGAGTCTATAAAGTATATAAATATAACAATGTTGTTTACGCAAGTTAATGAGTAAAGACATTATCTATCTTTTTAAACAATAAAAAAAAACAAGCAGAGTATCCATTTAAAGAAATACATCTGGTTTGTGTATCACCCATTTGGTATATAAATTATGAGACAACTTCAAAGTTAAAGGGACTTTAGAATGAGCATGCAATTTTAAACAACTTTCTAATTTACTTCTATTATCTAATTTGCTTCATTCTCTTGATATTCTTTGCTGAAAAGCATATCTAGATAGGCTCAGTAGCTGCTGATTGGTGGTGCACATGTGATTGGTTCACCCATGTGCATTGCTATTTCTTCAACAAAGGCTATCTAAAAAATGAAGAAAATTAGATAATAGAAGTAAATTGGAATATTGTTTAACATTGTATTCTCTATCTGAATCATGAAAGAAAAAATTTGAGTTTAGCATCCCTTTAAATAACAACTGGTATAACTGAGACATCGCATTGCATGTAGGGTAGAGTATACAAAAACAAAAAAACAATGACTTGTCTTTTAAAAAAAAAACAGGGCTATAGAAAATCACTACGGAGTATTTTTCAAGAAGCTGGATACCTAAAAAAGACAACCGGTAATGAGAGCAATGTAAAGGAAAACGAGACCGAGAGCACGCAATTAGAGTCATTGGATAAATGCAGGAAGGTACGTTTTTTAGACCTGTGTATATACAGCCCACGAGTTTCTTTTGTAAAGAACGTAGGTTGGTAATGAAAAGTAGAATATGTTTAAAATATAGGGATCTATGTATATACTGTGAGAAGCATTTCAATTGTTCTAGTGTTCCAAATCAATGTGGGAAGGTAACCAGCTAGTCCTGGCATCAAACCACTCTTCTAGTTTATATTAAAATGGCAATAAACGCAAAAGACAGTGTTTAAATCATATTGTTCAATAAAAAAGAATATATTTATTAAAACATTTAGTATATAAAAACAATGATGCATAAAAACTGGTAAATACATAAAAACAAGGATAAATACATAAAACCAATGGTAAATACATAAAAACAATGATGCATAAAAACTGGTAAATACATAAAAACAAGGATAAATACATAAAACCAATGGTAAATACATAAAAACAAGGATAAATACATAAAAACAATGGTAAATACATAAAAACAATGATAAATACATAAAAACAATGATAAATACATAAAAATAAGGATACCTGCATCAAATTGAGGATCCACAAACATAGCTTGTCTACTATCTTAAAGGGCTATGAAACCCCAAAAAAATATTTTGTGATTCAGACAGAGCCTACAATTTTCAAACAGTTTCCAATTACGTCTATTATCAAATTTGCTTTGTTCCTATGATATTCTTTACTGAAGCGATACCTACCTGGAACACTATATAGCAGGAAATAGTGCTGCCATTTAGTGCTCTTGCAAAACGTTTGCCATATAATGCTCTAGACACATGCAGCCTCCTAAGCTTACATCCCTGCTTTTCAACAAAAAGATACTAAGAGAACGAAGAACATTTGATAATTGAAGTAAATTAGAAAGTTGTTTGAAATTGCATGCTCCATCTAAATCATGAAATAAACCGTTTGGGCTTCCTGTTCCTTTAAGTCTGGGAAGACTATATGACAAAAACTACGCGTTTCAGGTCCCTTTTCTTTCTTAGAAGACTAGCAGACTTACCAACTATATATTGTTCTTTGTCTCTTTTTCTTGTGGTATCCCTGCTACTTTTATATTTTAATATTAAATTAGGGTATAATTAAACAATGCAAGGATATGTGAGAGGTCAATTTAGTATTCTCTGTGATGTGGGAGGAAATAACTTTCTCTGATTTTGGTGCTTTTCCAGGCCTACTCAGACCTATCCAAAGAGATAAAACGACTGGAAGGTATTTTGGATCTGAATGACATCACATATGAAAAACCCGGTACGTAAGGGAAACAAATACAAATAGCTTTCTCAATGACTAAAGCAGTGAGACAGAAGCTTTCTTTTGACAGATGGATATGATACATATTAAAGGGACACTAAACCCAACATTTTTCTTTCATGATTCAGGTAGAGAATACAATTTTAAACAACATTCCAATTTACTTCTATTATCAAATTTGCTTCATTCTTTAGATATCCATTGCAGAATAAATAGTAATGCACATGGGTGAGCCAATCACACAAGGCATCTATGTGCAGCCACCAATCAGCAGCTACTGAGCCTATCTAGATATACTTTTCATCAAAGGATATCAAGAGAATGAAGCAAAATAGATAATAGAAGTGAATTAGAAAGTTGTTTAAACTTTGCATGCTCTACCTGAATCATGAAAAATGGGTTTCCTTTAAGCACTTTGAAATTGTAATATAAAATGTTTAATTATATGTAGCAAAACATTATGAAAACTGCTTTTCAGTTTCTGGAAGTTTAATACTGTGATATTTCACACAGTCATTGGTTGAATATTCTAGTGACTCATTTATAACTGTCCATAATTGGGCCTCAGTCAAGAAGAATACCTGGGTAGCAACATGTCAGCTTCCATTGCTTACCGAACACTGAAACTTATTATTTTCAAAATGACTCTTCCCCCAATATTTAAACAACTTGTATAACCTTAAAAATACATCTGCATTTTTATTATCAGGGTATTACTTTGAATGTCATTCTGTATAGCATTTATTCATTGTCCCTTTAAATGATTTAAAAGGACCCAAGTGTTGAAGCACTTAAAAGTGATGCAGCATAGCTGTAAAAAGCGGACTAGAAAATATCACCTGAACATCTCTAGGTAAAAAAGGAAGATATTTACCTCAAAATATTATTATTCAACCCCCACTGTAAAGAGAATTTAGTCCCAGGACTTCCAAGGGAGTGTGCACCTATCATGTGCAGGCACAGTCATGTTATTTTCCTATTCATAGTGCAGAATTATATAACATTATCTTAGCGCAATCATTATACATTAAAGTATTGCAGCCATATTTTATGATAAAGTCTAGTTTTTCAGACCACTGGTCTGTTTTTTTTTCTTAAGCGCATCTGGGCAGCTGTCTACTCTGATCCCGCCTTTAAACTCAATGTAGCTCGCATCCACTCTGATCTGGTAGCGGGAGCGAGCTACATTAAGTTTAAAGGCACAATCGGGCCAGCTGTGAGTAGACAGCTTCCCAGATGCGCTTAAAGTGAATGTTAATTTTGATGCTAAAGTGCCCGGTTTTTCAAAATTTTATTAAAAAAGGGGCACTTTAATTCATCAAAATTTACATTTCACTCATGTTGTGAAAAAATACTTGCTTTTTAAACTTGACAGCTGCTGCAGCTTCCTCCACCCGTCGCAAAGCCTCTTCCTGGGTCTAAAATTAGGAATCCGGCTTCCTCCAATCACAGCGTTGAATCAGACACTAA
This sequence comes from Bombina bombina, assembly GCF_027579735.1. Classification (NCBI taxonomy): domain Eukaryota; kingdom Metazoa; phylum Chordata; class Amphibia; order Anura; family Bombinatoridae; genus Bombina; species Bombina bombina. The sequence continues at coordinate 157,007,478 of NC_069509.1, forward strand.
TTCCGGGGGGGGGAAGCCGTGATTGGAGGATGACCTATCCACCATTTCTGATGTCAGAAATGGCTTGCAACGACCGGAGGAAGCTGGAGCTGCTGTCAAGATTAAAAGGTATGGGGGGTTTTTCACAACAGGAGTGAAATGTAAATTTTGATGAATTAAAGTGCCCCTGTTTTTAATCGAATTTTTAAAAACTGGGCACTTTAGCATCAAAATTGACATTCACTTTAAGAAAAAAAAAACAGACCCGCTCAGCAGAGCAAGGAGCGGCAGTCTATGCACTATGTGCAGAATTATATAACATTATTTTTTAGGTTTACTGCCCCTTTAAGGAAGTTTACTGTGAAATCTCATGAGATTTAAGTGAAATATCATGAGATCACAGCAAAGCAATGTGTGACCTCAGCACTGCTGATGCTTATTGGCTATTGTTTTTTTTTCCAACTTGCATATTTACAGCAGCTCTAACTGTTCACAGAGCACTTACTCTGGTGAGCTGAATAATGTTTTAGGTACAATATCTTCCCTTTTTTACATAGTGACGTTCAGGTGATATTTTCATGTCGGCTTTTTACAGTTATGCTGCCACTTTCATGTGATTTAGCATATAAGTATTATATCCCTTTAAGTCACCTGTGCATTGCATTTTAAAGAGGGTCTTTTAAATATATTACAGTTTTGCTAATAGGAATTTTTAGCTTAATATTGGCTTAAATTTTAGATGAGGGGTCCGTAAAATCATACGGGTGGTGTGCCCGTTAGGTCCTGAGAAGAACACTGCATCGTATGTCCTGCGTAGATTATTATATGGTGATACTCAAATAATATATTTTTTGTGAAGTTACAGTTTAGTGTTAAAGAGAGAGAGTGAACAGTGTTATAAAATGTGTGCTAGATACATATGAAAAAGAATTAGTTAAACATTCTAAAGAATATACCTAGGTATCTTGCTCACTGGCCAATACACAAAAAGAAATACAAAATAAAAAGTTGATTTATTCAGCACAGAAAACTCTGCTTTTCTAAAATAATAATAATAAAAAATGAGAAAGAGAGAACAATGTAATACAATTTCTTTACATGAAACAGAAAAACGTGTGGACTATATCAATTAAGACTACAAAAATGCAGGAAATTCCACACTCGAAAAAACCCAAAAACAAGTATATTGAAAAAGAATCGGTTACATTAATGCACACAGTATAAGTAAATTTATCTGTCAATATACAAGTCAGTCTGCCTTGCTACTGGTTGACTTGTTTTGTTCCTATTTTCACTGCTGATTTAATATTGAAAGTTAAACCGCCTCACTATTGTAATATAAATAGCAGTTTCATATCCCACCCAAGGCACTTAAAACTTCCAAAAGTTTTGATTTATAAGCAGGTAGTGCAGGGCTGATTGCAGTTTAAATGGTAACGGCACCAAAATCACATTGTGTTTTGGCCACATGTTTTGCTGGGAACTGTAGTTCCCAGGCTTAGCATAGTGCAATCATGGTTCAGTAAAAGTTGAGATGCAGGTGACAAGGTAAATGGCGGGGACAAGAGACACCCAACTAGCTGCCAAGTCCATTTTAAGGCCAATACTTTTATATCATTCTTAAAATTAGGATAGAATGGAATAACAGCTATCTCTGAATTGATACTTTGAGAATTAAACACCTTAGGAAGAGAAGGAAACGTACTAAAGATCTCTAAGTTAATTAAAAAATCGGATAACACAGAAAGTGACGCTCTTAGCTTTGAAACACATCTATATAAAAATACACCAGGGCTGTGTAAATGATCTTTAAAGTCATGAACATTAAGGACTGTTTATGCAAGTAGTAAAGCAACAGAGTCTTTAGACTCGAATTCAGATCCCAATGATGGTAACAACATCAGACTGGAGAGCCTTTGTCCCAATTAAGACTAAAATTTAAAGGGATACTAAACCCAAATTTTTTCTTTCATGATTCAGATAGAGCAAGCAATTTTAAGCAACTTTCTCATTTACCCCTATTATCATTTTTTTTCTTCCTTCTCTTGCTATCTTTATTTGAAAAAGCAGGAATGTAAACTTAAGAGCCGGACCATTTTTGGTTCAGGACCTGGGTAGCACTTGCTGATTGGTGGTTAAATGTAGCCACCAATTGGCAATCACTACCCAAGAGGCTTTAGTAAGAGGAGGCAGGCTTTTAGTTAAAAAAAAGTATACACTGTCATCTGTTACATTCCTGTTTGAAGAATGCGATAATTGCAAATAATATTTAATAATATGTAACAGATAAACAGATTTGTTTTCATAATATTTACCATTGTAAATGTGTCTTCAACATAAAGGAGAACGAGTACAAGTTGTCCGATCAGTTGGCTTGAGCACACCTGCAGCAAACGTTGACGATAAACATCATCTGCGTGGTGATACAGGAGTTCGCACTGATCAATAGCATCAGTGGCATTTTCAACTATTTTGAAAGATATTCGTTTGGCGACCTTTATTCTGCTGATTGTTTTATTTGTCTTGTTATCTTTAATCAGCACTTGAATTTTGCTCCAGATCTGTGTGAATGGATTTGTAAAGCGTTTTCCCCACCACATTTCTGTGTTTAAATTATAAATGTAAAGGGTTGGGGAGAATATTAATGTTAAGACCTTACAGTTAGTGGTTGTGACAAGTTAACTTCACACTTATGTATATATGTTGTATTTCAGAAACTAAGTTTATGTAAAATAGCATAAGTTATTTGTTTAATAACATTAATTGGTTGCTTTTTTTAAAAAAAAATTTATGAACACGTCATATACAAATGTAAAATTTCACAGCTGTTTACTTACAAAAAGAAAAAAATGACTTATTTTGAGTAAAGGTTTTAAAAACTATTATTTTAATATACAGGTACAAATCCACAAAACCGGAATTCCAAAATCCAAACTTATTCTGAAATCCAAACTTTGTAATTAATATTTTTTTCAAAATAAAATTATCAAAAATGACTTCTTTCCCCGTCTTGAAGTCATAATCTTCTCTGCCTGTGTCTTTGGTTTGATTTTGTGTTCTAAAAATGCAAATATTAGTCTATATTTAAAACAACAAATATTACTTTTCTGATTACAGTACTGTGCTATCTTTTTGATGGTATTTTGTGTACAAAGGTATATAAAACTATCCTGACACCTTTAGGTCAGGCTAAACCCGAACCTTCTTACGCCGTGCACAGCACAGAAAATACATTTTTGCAGAGTACACACTACGTATAATGGCGCATAAACACAAACTTGCTCACATACTAGCACACACTATAACACACAAACATATACTCTCACACACACACACTCTCTTTGTCACTCACAAAGACACACACACACAGAAAGACACTGGCAAACACAAAGATACACATGCAGACACACTCATACACAAACACACACTCTTTGTCACTCAGAAAGACACTGACAAAGACACATACAGACACTCATACACACACGCAAGAGAGAAATAACTGTAGGCATATGCTACGGAATTTGGCAGCACTATACAAATAAATGATAATAATAATAGTATGCAGTATGTTGCAAATGCACATTGACACATTTTTGGCTGTCTATGTTGCATTTACCTAAGTCCTGGGCGGAGACGCTGTTTCTTGGCTCCTGTGAAACTCCCGTTAGTGGGAAGGTACACGCTGAAGACACGGTGGCCTCCGGTCTATACACCTGGTAAGCACCGCAGTTAATAATTGTATTTATCTGTTTCCCCCAAACCTGGACCTTTGCATGTCTGTGCCTGGCTCAGCTTCAAACCTAAAATGGAACCCCGAACTGCCCTGGTCATTCCCAGACAGGTGGCAACCCTATGTATTATTCCATGTAAATATTGCCTAAATGACTTAAAATATTCTTGTGTACACTTGGTTCCCTCCCCTCTCTAAACTGTCCAGTTTTACAGATGCAAATATTCTGAAATCCAAACCTTTTCCAGTCCCAAGCAGGCTGGATAAGGGGTTTTCTACCTGTATAGTGTGTTGTTTGGTTTTTAGCTTGTCAACTCCCCGAGGTTAAAGTGATGGTAAATTTAACAAAGCTCAAAGCCAAATTTAAAAAACTGTATAGCATTTTATGTATAATACTCAATAAAAATGTACAGTAATGTATATACAATAATGGTGACTACCTCTAATTCAATTGGCTTGCTTGCTACACAGCATTAAGAGAGAAAAAAAGATGTTGCAGAGCTGTCCTGTGGCTAGCAAGCCGATTCGATGGGAGATAAAAACGTCACCTCAGGGGGAAAAAAAAACATGAATGGAGTGGGGTTAAAGAATATTTTCTTTTAGCATTATACATAAAATACTACACAGATTTGGAATTTGGCTTTGCTACATTTCCAAAGGAACAAAGAAATAGATTATAGAAGCAAATAAGAAAGTTGTTTAAAATTGTATGCTGTATCTGAATCATGAAAGGAATAAAATCTGGGTTTCATATCCCTTTATGGTTTAGGGCCCAATGATCTAAAGCTTTCGGCTCTGGTGAGATTATCTAAGAAGTCTTGTCAGTACCGCAAGAGCTGTTTATCTAGTTATGCAGAATTCTGGGTTTGAGAAATGCGCACAAACATTACAATAAAATGCTCAAAAAAGCCCACAAAAATGTTATTGTTCAGAATAACAGGTCCTAAATGTCAGATATTGTAACACAATATCGGAGCGTGCAAGAAGATCTACTGGAACCATACAGTAGAAGAAAAATCTGTTTACATTTTAGGAGCCAGAAAGTATCAAATGTACTTATTTATCTTGATATCCTTTTGTTAACTTGTTTTTCTCCATGAAAGAATACCTACATAGGCTCTGGAGAGTGCATGTGTTTTGAGCGTTATTTGGCAGCATTATTTTCATTAATGTCATACCGCAGTATGCTCTTTTCTTATGGAGCTACACTTCAACAAGAGAGCTACATTTTGCAATAGAAGTAAACTGGATCATCGTATATAAAACCATATAATTGGGTAAAATGTGTATTTAAAGGGCCATAAAACATTTTCAGATCTGTGCATATCCTTAAAGGACTAATTAATTAAAAAATTGTTTAAAAATTGCTGGCAAGTATTTTAAAATAATTTTCAAAAATAAGCAAAATGAGTTACATAGCCATGCTGTCTGGAGTAGTCTGATCCATCCCCTTTATCAGTGTTTAGCATCAGAAACACAGGCATTGTATTTCAACTGAGTTCACAGCAGCTTATTTGCTTCTAAGCATGCTCCAGCAGATAATGAGTGTTAAAGTCTCTATTCTACCAAAGCAAAGGTGGAGATAGATACAGCTATAGAAGGAAATGTGTGGGGGGAGTTAGAGCTGTACAATTCAGAAACTTAAAAGAAAGGGTTAATGGTGAGGCACTGCAGTATAGATTTGCAGGTAAAGTAATGAAAGTAAAAATGATATTTTCACTAACCCAGCTTGTTGTATGTCCCTTTAAGTATATAAGAGGATTTAATATTGTGTAAAGTACATGAGAATGAAAAGTCTATAGATTATATAAGACGATACCATATAGTGTAAGAGATTTTAAGTGCATATACTAGGATTTACATGATGCATGAGTATAAACAGCACAGTAAGAGTATATAATATGACAGCATTGTGTAAGAGAGGATATAAACAGATTATGTAAATATAACAGTATAGTTAAAGGGACAGTAATCATCTTGAGATTTAATAGAAAATGTTTAGTTATGTATAGTCAAAAAACTTTACAGTGCACTTTCATTATTTATTTTGCTCACTTTTCATGTCATTTAGATCTGAAAATGTTTGATTTTGTAAGGCATTTTTTACTTAATTACCATAGCTAGCCTTGTTGTCTGCAAACTCGCACCACAATTGGCTCCTCCAAATAAGGCAAGTGGTGGTTGGGGTTTGGTAGTTGAAAAACAATTGCAAAAAACAAGATTTTAAAATTGTTTAGACTTGGCTGGTAGGTTCTTCTATAACACTGGTTTTCAAACCTGTCCTCAAGCCTCCCCAACAGGCCAGGTTTTCAGGATTACCTTGGGTGAGAGCAGGTAAAGTAACCATGGTTACTAATCAAGCTGATTATTTCACCTGTGCTCAAGTTTAGATATCCTCAAAATCTGTCCTGTTAGGGAGATCTGAGGACAGGATTGAAAACCATTGTTCTCTAACAACACAACCTAAATGTCTTGTAATCACAAGTTGTTTGCTGATCCTTCACACATGTATAAAAATATCTAAGAGCATATAAAACCATATATACTGTAAAAGTGTACAATTATAGTGAAGTGCACAATAAAGAGTGATAGTGTATATAAGGATATATTAGTGTATAACAATATATTCACGAATACACCATTTATTTTAATGATTTAGATAGATTATACATTTTTTATTATCAATTTTGCTTCGTTCTTTTGGTATCTTTTATTAAAGAAGAAGCATTGCCTCCTGGGAGCTAGCTAACCACATTGGTATGCCAATGAAAATGGGCATACAAGTTCAGCCACCAATCAGCAGTTAGCAGCTCCAAGCCTCTGAGCCCTTCTAGATATGCTTTTCAACAAAGTATACCAAGATAATGAAGCAAATTAGATAATAGAAGTAAATTGGAAAGTTGTTTAAAATTGTATTTATCTGAATCATGAAAGAAAAATGTTGGGTTTCATGTTCCTTTAAATATAAGTGTGTGTGATTCTGCAAAAGGCTATAATAACCTATAACACCGGGTAAGAGTATATGGAAGAAATGCTGCCAGTAAGAAATACAGATCTTTCACCCACTTGTCAATAGTGATCGTCCAAATCCACTTCTTGGAACAAACCATTTTGTTTCCGGTGTCAGCCATTGCTCTTTTGTAAACTGAGCATTGAGATACCTGAGCAGTCTCCTGGATACCACCTACCTCACAACTGCTACCAGACTTACAGTCAGTGTAAGATCAGAGGCTTCTTTGTCACCATGGTGATGCCAAATTTGTACATTATTGTATGCACACAAGTGAACTGGGACATTTCCCACCACTAACATCCAACGCATTTTGTTGTGGCATGACCCGCACTTTATCAGTAATGTACGGGAATAACCGATGCCTTAAAGGGACATGAAACACAAACTTTTTCATTTATAATTTAGATACATTTTTAAACAACTTTCTAATTTCTATTATCAATTTTGCTTCATTCTGTTAGTATCCTTTATTGAAGGAGCAGCAATGTACTACTGGGAGCCAGCTGAACAATGATGAGGTATATTTGTGCAGCCACCAAATGGCAACTATCTCCCATCTACTGAGCCTACCTAGATATGATTTTTAATAAAGGATACCATGAGAACTAAGCAAATTAGATAATAAAAGTAAATGGAATGTTTCTTTAAAATTGTATGATCTATCTGAATCATGAAGGAAAATGCTTTGATTTCATATCCCTTTAACCCCTTCATTACTGGGAATTTTAAGGAAAAAATATTTTTACCATCACCCCATTTAAACAGAAATAAAGCCTTTTGTTTGAGTTTTTATTTACCTGTAAACCTCTATATATTTTAGCATAAAAAGAACTTTCAGTGGATAACAATTTCAACTAGCTATTTATTTACATTATTGAGAAATGGTAAATTTACCTCATAAAAGTATATAAAATGCCCTAAAAAACTGTAGCTTTCTAACTGTAGAAAAAAAAATCACTAAATTTGTTCATTAGCATTCTCCGATTCAGCTAAGACCACACGTGTATATTTTTCATTATTTTGATCATTTTAAAGTAGACAAACAAAAGTATTGGTCAGATGTATGCAAAATCATATAAAATAAAATCATTGACTTTTTCACAAACTTTGGGTTTCTCACAGAAATTATTTACACATAACTTGTGCAATCATAAGACAAATGCTTAGAAAAGTTTCCCTGGGATCCCCTGTGTTCAGAATTAGCAGACATTTGTGGAATTACCATTGCTTTTATTAATCAGAATTTGTATTAATCTAGTGCTGCGGTTTTGGCGCTCTACAAATAACCGATAATAATCAGAAGACCGCTAATTGCACCTGTGCATCACACAAAGAAGATTTTTAGACAAGATACAGCAAAGGGTGCAGGGCCCAAGCATTATATGAGGGCATGGTCCCTCCCTCCCAAGCATCATATGAGCACATGGACCCTCCCAAGCATTATATGAGGGCATGGTCCCTCCCAAGCATCATATGAATGCATGGTCCCTCTCTCCCACTGCATCAGATCAGAGTGCTGGTCTCTCCCACCGCACCAGATCAGAGGGCTGGTCCCTCCCACCGCACCAGATCAGAGGGCTGGTCCCTCCCACCGCATCAGATCAGAGGGCTGGTCCCTCCCACCGCATCAGATCAGAGGGCTGGTTCCTCCCACTGCATCAGATCAGAGGGCTGGTCCCTCCCAAGTCCCACTGCATCAGATCAGAGGACTGGTCCCTCCCACCGCATCAGATCAGAGGGCTGGTCCCTCCCACCGCATCAGATCAGAGGGCTGGTCCCTCCCACCGCATCAGATCAGAGGGCTGGTTCCTCCCACCGCATCAGATCAGAGGGCTGGTCCCTCCCACCGCATCAGATCAGAGGGCTGGTCCCTCCCACCGCATCAGATCAGAGGGCTGGTCCCTCCCACCGCATCAGATCAGAGGGCTGGTCCCTCCCACCGCATCAGATCAGAGGGCTGGTCCCTCCCACCGCATCAGATCAGAGGGCCGGTCCCTCCCACAGCATCAGATCATAAGGCTGGTCCCTCCCACCGCATCAGATCAGAGGACTGGTCCCTCCCACCGCATCAGATCAGAGGGCTGGTCCCTCCCACTGCATCAGATCAGAGGGCTGGTCCCTCCCACTGCATCAGATCAGAGGGCTGGTCCCTCCCACTGCATCAGATCAGAGGGCTGGTCCCTCCCACTGCATCAGATCAGAGGGCTGGTCCCTCCACCCACCGCATCAGATTAGAGGGCTAGTCCCTCCCACCGCATCAGATCAGAGGGCTGGTCCCTCCCACCGCATCAGATTAGAGGGCTGGTCCCTCCCACCGCATCAGATCAGAGGGCTCATCCCTCTGCCCACCGCATCAGATCAGAGGCCTGGTCCCACTGCATCAGATTAGAGGGCTGGTCACCCCCTCCACTGCTCTGCCGCCCACCTGTCTACTGCTAACCCTCCCACACCTAACACCGGCATCAGCAGATTATCACTACACATAGTGACAGACAGTGTCACTGTATGTAACTATCTGGCATCTGCCTTCATATGGAAACAGATCAAGCTCCATATACAGACAGATGCCCTCAGCTTCAGGAAGTGCAACCTCGGCTGACAGCTTACAGCTGAGCATACTGTAGCTCCTGAAGCTGCAGCGAATATATACGTTATGCTGTACAATGGGCAATGTAGTGCATGACATATATATATATATATATATATATATATATATATATATATATACATTATATTGGGTGAAGGGGTTAAAGGGACAGTGTACTATAAAATGTTCTCTTTAATGTGTTCCCAATTATCCAGTTTGCCTGCTGAAGTGTATTAAGATGTTTACAAATAGCTACTTTACATTTATTTTGTCAATTGAAATAGTTGCTTGTTGAGACCATCAGCTATACTGGAAATTCCGTTGAGGCTAGCTTTGGTTATAGAAAAGCTATGTAAACAAGAAGTAGCAGAAGAAATCCCACTCCCAATAAGTACTAAAATTCTTATTTTTAACTATGGACCTTTTGTGTATACAGAAAAAGATAAGAGGCCTTCGTCTACAAAGAAAAAGATAAGGAGGTCTGCATTCCTGCTTGCTCAGCCCACTTGAATGGGCTGTGTTCTCAATTAGAACAAACTGCTATTTCATTTACAAAAATAAACCTAAAGGAGCAATTTCCCATAGATTTTATACTTTGAGTTTGTGTAACAAAACACATCAAGGGGAAAACAATTTTACAATAGACTGTCCATTTAATTTAAAATAACATATCAGTCAATTATGTTGAATTTTTAAAACAGCAGAGTCTTGACCAATGCTAAGAGAATTATCCCTTTGTGATAGGAAAAAGGGTCTAAAAACATCCCTTTAAAATGCCAGTTATATCTCTTGCATTGATGTATGTATTTAATATTTTAAAAAATAGCTCAATCACAAAGGGTTAATGTGAGTACACTTGTATCGTAGTAAATATACAATTGAAACTGATGTAGTCATCTGGTCAACTTAAAAGAACAAATACTAATGTTATAAAATAACCAACTATTTCAGAAACTACTCAAATGTAATTATTGCAGATGAAACTCGGGAACAACTTGAGTGGAATTATTAGAAATAATTCAGCTTGATGTTAAATCATTCTTTTGAAAAATAACTCTCCCAAATTTTAATGTTTTTATAATTGATGATAAAAAGAGGGGAATATGATTAATAAAGAGGCATGATGTAATAAAGTATAATGGTATATAATTCTATATGTCAGTATAAAAAAGTTCACAAGCATTCTTGTACTCTATTTTCTTACATTATGGAATCAATAAGTCTGTAAATGTATTTATATTTACAATAAAAATAATTAATTGTGATTAGTTTTTTCTTACCTTTTTGCACCATCTTCCAATTTAGGCTGTAAATAGCTAGGAATAAAATATGTGTTACTTTACTCTTTTTGACCCTATATGCATGAGACTACAACTTTCCAAATGTAAACATAAGAAAGGATCTATGAAGCTTGATACCAACAAAATTAGATCATTATTACTATGACATATGACAGCTATAAGGGCACAAAGTTCCTTGTATGAAAAGTATTTCATCTTTATTTTCGTTTGAGGCTCTTTATCAAAATTAGGACCAGTGCTCTGATGTATTTGTCATGCTATGAAAATGACTGCACATCAGGACAGACACAGAATCACTTATTTTTAAAAGGATTGCCTTTTCTAAATAAGGGATCTTACGTTTCCTTGTTTATTGTGTGGGTGACGTTGTTTTTTTTGTTGCCATGGTTATCACCTGGGATTTTAGTCCCTCATTTGGAAGAGTATACTCTACCATTGTATTGATTAAAGGTGCCTTTTATAGCCAAGAAAAAAGTCACCCTTACCAGGGTCGCCAATCAGAAAGTTAGAGGAACTATTAGTGCCATATAATTAGGCCCTGGCACCCGGTTTTGAGGTCCCCAATTATCCTCACTGGCTGGCAATGCCAGACGAACCAAAAATTTAGTCTAGTGCAACTGGGTCCATTCAAGACCTCATGACTGGGAACTTTAGGTCTCACCATACATCAAAAGGTCTGCAAATCAGAGGGGGAGGGAGGGGCACAAATAAGCGGCATCCCGAGCTACAAACCTCAGATGGTACCCACTCCCCATCACCTCATCACCTAATCCACCTCAGATTAAAGGGACATAAAACCCCAAAAAATGATTTAATGATTTAGACAGAGCATACAATTTTAACACCTTAAGGACCACAGCACTTTTCCTTTTTCTGACCGTTTGGGACCAGGGCTATTTTTACATTTCTGCTGTGTTTGTGTTTAGCTGTAATTTTCGTCTTACTCATTTACTGTACCCACACAGACATATTATATACTGTTTTTCTCGCCATTAAATGGACTTTCTAAAGATACCATTATTTTAATCATATTTTATAATTTACTAGAAACAAATTTATAAAATATGATGAAAAAAACATACTTTTTCTAACTTTGACCCCCAAAATCTACAACCACCAAAAAAACAGCCATACTAAATAGTTTATAAATTTTGTCCTGAGTTTAGAAATACCCAATGTTTACATGTTCTTTGCTTTTTTTGCAAGTTATAGGGCAATAAATATATAAGTATATATATATTTTTTATTTTTTTTTAAAAAAGACAATCCAAAGTATTGATCTAGGCCCATTTTGGTATAATTCATGCCACCATTTCACCCGCCAAATGCAATCAAATAAAATAAAAAAATCATTCACTTTTAGAGATTACGAGTTTGGCGTTAGCCTTAAAAAGCAGCGTTGAGAGGTCCAAACGCTGCTTTTTTTCTAACGCTGGTATTACGAGTCTGACAGGTACAGGCTCACCGCTCACTTTTCTTCCGCGACTCGAGGCTATCGCAAATCCGCTTATGTCAATTGCGTATCCTATCTTTTTAATGGGATTTGCCTAATGCCGGTATAACGAGTCTTGGAAGAAGTGAGCGGTAGACCCTCTCCTGTCAAGACTCTTACCGCATTTAAAAGTCAGTAGTTAAGAGTTTTATGGGCTAACGCCGGAACATAAAACTCTTAACTAAAGTGCTACAATGTACACTAACACCCATAAACTACCTATTAACCCCTAAACCGAGGCCCCCCACATCGCAAACACTAAAAATAAGATACAAAATGATTTAACCCCTAATCTGCCGACTGAACGTCGCCGCCATCTACATTATACCTTATACGCCATCTACATTATACCCATCTACATTTTTTTAAGGGGGGATTGGGTGGGTTTTAGAGTAGGGGTGTGTGGGTGGTGGGTTTTAATGTTGGGGGGTATTGTATTTTTCTTTTTTTTTTTTTTTTTATTATTTTTTTATTGAAGTTAAGACACATATCATCACAACAACAAGAACTCGCCCACAGGCCAAAGTTACAACAAAGAGATTAATACATTGTCTATACATAGGCATTGTTGAGAAAGCAATAGGCATATATAGCAAGAGAAAATACATTTTGAAATCTGGTTTTGAAGATAGACAGTATCTTGGGCGAGATTAAATAAAACTTCATTTTATAATATATTATCAGCGTATGAGCTCCACATTCTAATAGTATTTTACCTAAGACCAAAATATCAGTCTGTGGAGGGTCAACATAGATATCAGCCACTCTTGGGCCGAGATTAATAGGGGGATGGGGGATATTCAGCGGGTAAGCACCGCTATACGCATAGGGAAAGGGGTGGGGGGGACGGAGCCATAAATATAGAGACTAGCAGGACATAATACAGCATGCTGGGTTAACTTATAAGCAATAAACTGAACATGGATTTATTTCAGGCTATTGTGGATATTAGAGTTCTCCCCTCCAGTAAAGTGATTAATACAAAATATATGCCAAGTGTCCCAAGAGGTCTATATATGGGACCAGACGATCAAGGTAGTTCAAAGTTTACCACTTCAGGGCAATATTTGGGAGTATTTTAGAATTATACGAAAGGTATGATGCTTTATAATCATAGGTAAAAGACACCCTTATTGCAATAAATAGAGGTATGTCTAATCAAGGGAGGCCTAATCTTCCTGTTATAACTGGTTAACATAACTTGGACTAAATAGATGCTATTAATGTTTACAACATGTTTAGAGGGTATGCTTACCTCTATGAGTATATACACTATTAGTGAACTATAGGTAAGCCTGGTTAAACAAACCCAAACAATAAAAATTTCATACCATAAATCTTACCTAGAACAATTAGCAGTCTCATATAACATATATACTATAAGCAGCCCCTACTTCTCCTTATTAACTGAGCCCTAACTACTACACATAATTAAAAATGGAGAGAGTTAGTTGAGGCATTTTAAGATAGCATTGAGTCATGTTAGGTTAGGCTGAAAACATTTAACTAATAAACTTAATACGTTGCCACATAGAAGCATTAGTGAGACCACACTTTGTAATATTTGGTCTAGAATGAGAGAGCCAATAAAAGATTTTTCTGGCGTCCTTACATGTACATCGTATAATAGGCAATTCCCACAAGTATAGCATGGGCAGAGAAAAATAGCATGGGGAGACATATTTTCTATATATCTAAGTAAAACATATAATTACAGAACAATTAACTTCTTCAAACTTGTGAACAGTTAGACCATGTAGCTACTCTAGTCTCTATTAACAAATTATCCGTTTACAGTAAGCGTATCCCACAGTGACTGTATACGTGGGAAAGAATTAACTAACATAATGTACAGGACAATTAACAATTAACACTGTACCCAGGGGCACCGGGGAGCTTATAAACACAGGTTTGGTGCTAGCAGTCATTTTCTATCTCAGTAAGCATAGAGCAGAGAGGATGGACAAAATTTTCATTATGATATAGAGAGACACACATGAAGTTGAAACAAATGCAGAGCATCATTAAACACCTCAAAAAAATCTTAACATGCATATTACAGCGATAATGTTGAAGCAACTTTACATCTTCAATAACGTAAATTTATGTATCAGTGTTTTACCTCTACATCTCATTAAGAAAACTTAACAATTTAGGCAATGCAATTCTATATATGCTGGGATATGATTTTAAAACTAACTCCCTACTAAATGTATAGTATGAATAAGCTGTGGCAGTTATTTATAATCAGCCACCTTGGAAGGAAGCGGCATGTCACATTCTTTACCCGCACTCAATAACAAGTGCTGATTATGGAGGTGTGTAAGAGTACATAACTTCTGCAAATTACTGCAGTCTTGCAAGGTGTCCGATGAACAATCTGTAGCCTGCTTGGCTTAAACCATAGTCTACAATTCTCAGCCAGGACAAATCCAGAAAATTAGGTGACTGACCAGGGCAGATCAGGAGAGCGTTTGCATAATTTCAAGTATAGCCCTCCGGTTTGTCTCAGTTTTAACCTATGCCCAATCGTAGTTTGAAACATGAAAGCTGAGATTCAGGTTTGCTCCCAGAGAATGTATGCAAAAAAATGCCCAGGGGCAACGTGTCTCTATTCTTTGTTACTTCTAATGCTTGCCTGGGAAGCTTTATGGAAGGATCTCCTGCGTTCCACTCCGAGAACCCCCAGTAGTTCCCTCCAGGGGAAGAGACTGCAGAGAAAGACACACAGAGTCCGTGGACTCTCCGCCTCCCTCCTGAAGGCCTGACTGTTGTCCCCAAAATCGCCGGCAAGGCTAGCGGTAGGTACCGCTCTTCAGTAGTTGGAAGATGTAGCCTGGGGCCCTGAGGCAGCCGCAGTAAGCGCTGCATACCTGTGATCTGGAGGAATCCCTCTGGCCTCGGCACAGCGGTCTTTACGTGGACCGGAACAGCTGAGCTTGCAGGTGTCAGATCGCCACTCGAATTGCCAGACACTGCTATAGTCAAATCTCGTCTGGGCTGCTTTGCTTGTGGTGGCTCAGATGGGAATTGTGTAGATAGTAGATTTTCTGATCGGTCCGCCACGTGGGTGTTATTACTGAATGAGCGAGCAACGCCATCTTGTCCTCGCAGCACCTCAATGTCGGATCTTAAGCTGCGAAAATGAGTATCAGCTTTGTCAAGGAGATCCTTTAGGATATAAGTCAAGTGTATGAAAGTTTCCTCCATTTCTTAGGCTTGATAAATAGGATATATAGTTTTCTAGGACTGCTTACATAAAGGCTTTAGTGAACAGATTTCAGGAGCTCTCCTAAAACACGTCTATCCTCTATGGTAGTTGGCTCCGCCCCCCATTGTATTTTTCTTTTACATGTAAAAAAGCTGATTACTTTGGGGCAATGCCCCGCAAAAGGCCCTTTTAAGGGCTATTTGTAATTTAGTATAGGGTAGGAAAAATGTATTATTTTGGGTGGCTTTTTTATTTTATTAGGGGGATTAGATTAGGTGTAATTAGTTTAAAATTCTTGTAATTCTTTTTTTATTTTCTGTAATTTAGTGTTTGTTTGTTTTTGTAATTTAGTTTAATTTAATTGTAATTAATTGTAGGTAGTTTAGTTAATTTATTTAATGATAGTGTAGTGTTAGGTGTAATTGTAACTTAGGTTAGGATTTATTTTACAGGTAATTTTGTACTTATTTTAGCTAGGTAGTTATTAAATAGTTAATAACTATTTAATAACTATTGTACCTAGTTAACATAAATACAAAGTTGCCTGTAAAATAAAAATAATTATCTTATGGTTTATTTTATAGGTAGGTATTTAGTTTTCAATAGGAATAATTTATTTAATTGTAGTTATTTTATTTAGATTTATTTAAATTATATTTAAGTTAGGGGGGTGTTAGGGTTTGACTTAGGTTTAGGGGTTAATAACATTATTATAGTGGCGGCGATGTTGACGGCGGCAGATTAGGGGTTAATTAATTTAATATAGCTGTGGCGACGTTGGGGGGGCAGATTAGGGGTTAATAACTATAATGTAGGTGTCGGTAATGTTGGGGGCAGCAGATTAGGGGTTAATAGTATAATGCAGGTGGCGACGATGTTGGGGGCGGCAGATTAGGAGTTAATAAGTGTAAGATTAGGGATGATTAGACTCTGGGTTCATGTTAGGGTGTTAGGTGCAGACATATTTTTTCTTTCCCCATAGGAAACAATGGGGCTGCGTTAGGAGCTGAACGCTGCTTTTTTGCAGGTGTTAGTTTTTTTTTTAGCCAGCTCAGCCCCATTGTTTCCTATGGGGAAATCGTGCACAAGCACGTTTAGCCAGCTTACCGCTACCGTTAGCAACGCTGGTATTGAGGTGAGATGTGGAGCTAAATTTTGCTCTACGCTCACCTTTTTGCGGCTAACGCCAGGTTTAAAAAAGCCTGTAATACCAGCGTTGGCTTAAGGTAGCGTTAGAAAAAAAAGCCTTGTTAGCAACACACCCCTGTTAACGCCAAATTCGTAATCTCGCCATTTAGGTTTTTCACTGAAATTATTTACAAACAGCTTGTGCAATTATGGCACAAATGATTGTAAATACTTCTCTGGGATCCCCTTTGTTCAGAAATAGCAGACATATTACTTTTTGGCAATTAGTAGGCTGCTAAATGCCGCTGCGCACCACACTTGTACTTTGCCCAGCAGTGAAGGGGTTAATTAGGTAGCTTGTAGGGAGCTTGCAGGGTTAATTTTAGCTTTAGTGTAGAGATCAGCCTCTCACCTGACACATCCCACCCCCTGATACCTACCAAACAGCTCTCTTCCCTCCCCCACCCCACAATTGTCCCATCCATCAGAAAGTCTGCCAGTGCTAAAATAAACGTGTTTTTTTTTTAAAAAACAACAACAAAAAACAAACATATTCTGCTGTGTACTACTAGGATCCCCTCTTAGCCCCCAACCTCCCTGAACCCCCCCTCAAACATCTCTCTAACGCTCCCCCTCTACCTTATTGTGTGCCATTCTGTAGTGTAGCTGCCCCCCCTCAATAACCAACCCCCACCCCCTCCCAGATCCCTTAGATAAAAAAAAAACCTCCTCTCTCCCACCTTATCCTAAGCAAAATCAAATTGTGCCATAGTGTAGCGTTCCCACCGCTCCCGCCCCCATGATCGCGCCCAACCCCCATGCACGGGCGCACGCCCATGCGCGCTCCCGGCACCTCCGCACGTGATCCCGCCCCCTCCGACGCACTTCCCCCATCGATGGCAACCCACCCGCCTCCCTGCAACGGCTCCCACCCGCCAACGATCGTGACCATCGATGTCCGATGCAGAGTGGGCCACAGAGTGGCTCTCTGCATCTGATGGCTAAAAAAATGTTTTTGCAGGATGCCTCAATATCAAGGCATCACTGCAATAACATGAAAGCATCTGGAAGCGATCAGGATCGCTTCCACCGCTTGAAAACACTAACGACGTACAGGGTATTTCCTTGGTCGTTAACAACCGTTTTTTTGTAGGACATTACCTGTACATCATTGGTCGTTAAGGGGTTAAACAACTTTCCAATTTACTTATATTATTTAATTTGCTTGCTTCTCTTGTTGTCCTTTGCTGAGAGATTTATCTAGGCAAGCTCAGGAGCAGCAAAGAACCTAGGTTCTAGTTGCTGATTGGTGGCTGCATATATATACCGATTGTCATTGGCTCACCCATGTGTTCAGTTAGAAACCAGTAGTGCATTGCTGCTCCTTCAACAAATGATACCAAGAGAATGAAGCAAATTTGATTATAGAAGTAAACTGGAAAGTTATTTAAAATTGTATGTTCTTCCTAAATCATGAAAGAACATTTTTGGGTTTAATGTCCGTTTAAGGTGGGTGTCTGTCTGAGAGTGTGTGTGTGAGTGTTTCTGTGGTGCCTGTGTGTGTGTGTGTGAGTGAGTGAGTGGGTGTCTGTCTGAGAGTGTGTGTGTGAGTGTTTCTGTGGTGCCTGTGTGAGTGATTGGGTGTCTGAGAGAGTGTGTGTGAGTGTTTCTGTGGTGCCTGTGTGAGTGAGTGGGTGTCTGTCTTCGAGTGTGTGTGAGTGTTTCTGTGGTGCCTGTGTGAGTGAGTGAGTGGGTGTCTGTCTGAATGTGTGTGTGAGTGTTTCTGTGGTGCCTGTGTGTGTGAGTGAGTGGGTGTCTGTCTGAGAGTGTGTGCGTAAGTGTTTCTGTGGTGCCTGTGTGAGTGAGTGAGTGGGTGTCTGTCTGAGAGTGTGTGTGTGAGTGTTTCTGTGGTGCCTGTGTGAGTGAGTGGGTGTCTGTCTGAGAGTGTGTGTGTGAGTGTTTCTGTGGTGCCTGTGTGTGTGAGTGAGTGTGTGTCTCTCTGAGAGTGTGTGTGTGAGTGTTTCTGTGGTACCTGTGTGAGTGATTGGGTGTCTGAGAGTGTATGTGTGAGTGTTTCTGTGGTGCCTGTGTGAGTGAGTGAGTGGGTGTCTGTCTGAGAGTGTGTGTGTGAGTGTTTCTGTGGTGCCTGTGTGAGTGATTGGGTGTCTGTCTGAGAGTGTGTGTGTGAGTGTTTCTGTGGTGCCTGTGTGAGTGAGTGGGTGTCTGTCTGAGAGTGTGTGCATAAGTGTTTCTGTGGTGCATGTGTGAGTGAGTGGGTGTCTGAGAGTGTGTGTGTGTGTGTGTGTGTGTGTGTGTTTCTGTGGTGCCTGTGTGAGTGAATGGGTGTCTGTCTGAGAGTGTGTGTGTGAGTGTTTCTGTGGTGCCTATGTGAGTGAGTGGGTGTCTGTCTGAGAGTGTGTGTGTGAGTGTTTCTGTGGTGCCTGTGTGAGTGATTGGGTGTCTGAGAGAGTGTGTGTGAGTGTTTCTGTGGTGTCTGTGTGAGTGAGTGGGTGTCTGTCTTCGAGTGTGTGTGTGAGTGTTTCTGTGGTGCCTGTGTGAGTGAGTGAGTGGGTGTCTGTCTGAGTGTGTGTGTGAGTGTTTCTGTGGTGCCTGTGTGAGTGAGTGGGTGTCTGTCTGAGAGTGTGTGCGTAAGTGTTTCTGTGGTGCCTGTGTGAGTGAGTGAGTGGGTGTCTGTCTGAGAGTGTGTGTGTGAGTGTTTCTGTGGTGCCTGTGTGAGTGAGCGGGTGTCTGTCTGAGAGTGTGTGTGTGTGAGTGTTTCTGTGGTGCCTGTGTGTGTGAGTGAGTGTGTATCTGTCTGAGAGTGTGTGTGTGAGTGTTTCTGTGGTGCCTGTGTGAGTGATTGGGTGTCTGAGAGTGTATGTGTGAGTGTTTCTGTGGTGCCTGTGTGAGTGAGTGGGTGTCTGTCTGAGAGTGTGTGTGTGAGTGTTTCTGTGGTGCCTGTGTGAGTGAGTGGGTGTCTGTCTGAGAGTGTGTGCATAAGTGTTTCTGTGGTGCATGTGTGAGTGATTGGATGTCTGTCTGAGAGTGTGTGCGTAAGTGTTTCTGTGGTGCCTGTGTGAGTGTTTCTGTGGTGCCTGTGTGAGTGAATGGGTGTCTGTCTGAGAGTGTGTGTGTGTTTCTGTGGTGCCTGTGTGAGTGAGTGAGTGAGTGAGTGAGTGAGTGAGTGAGTGAGACTGTGGGTGTGAGTGAGTGGGTGTCTGTCTTCGAGTGTGTGTGTGTGAGTGTTTCTGTGGTGCCTGTGTGAGTGATTGGATGTCTGTCTGAGAGTGTGTGTGTGAGTGTTTCTGTGGTGCCTGTGTGAGTGATTGGATGTCTGTCTGAGAGTGTGTGCGTAAGTGTTTCTGTGGTGCCTGTGTGAGTGAGTGGGTGTCTGAGAGTGTGTGTGTGAGTGTTTCTGTGGTGCCTGTGTGAGTGAATGGGTGTCTGTCTGAGAGTGTGTGCGTGTTTCTGTGGTGCCTGTGTGAGTGAGTGAGTGAGTGAGTGAGTGAGACTGTGGGTGTCTGTCTGAGAATGTGGGTGTGAGTGTTTCTGTGGTGCCTGTGTGAGTGAGTGTTTCTGTGGGAGTCTGTGTCCCTCTCCCATTGTTTGTTCCTATTAGGACAGTTTGACCTTACTGCTGAATATTCACATCTTTCTACAGACTTTGAGAGACCTTTCTGGAAGTCACCAACCCACCACTCGATGTTTAAAGGGATAGGAAATCCATACATTTTCTTTTGTGATTCAGAGCATACAGTTTTAAAAAAAACTTTCTAGTTTACTTCTATTATCAAATGTGCTATGTTCCCATAATATTCTTAGTTGAAGAGATATATAAGTAGGTGTCTGGAGCACTACATGGCAGGAAATAGTATTGCCATGTAGTGCTCTTGCAAATGGATAACATTCTTGCAAAACTGCTGCTATATAGTGATCCAGAAAGGGGCAGGCTTCTAAGCATACATCCCTGCTTTTTAAACAAAAGATATCAAGAGAATGAAGAGAAATTGATAATAGAAGTAAATTAGAAAGTTGTTTAAAATCGCATCCTCTATCTGAATCATGAAAGAAAACATTGGGGTTTTATATCCCTTTAAGTTAGTTTTTACGGCAGGTGCCTCACTTTTAGCTACTCCATACCGTTGGCAGTTTCTTTGACAAAAAGGTAAACAGAACTCTATATTTGCTCTTAAAGTTCTCCATTCTTTGGCAAAAATATAGTCTACCTCATTACTTGTCAGGTCAGTATAAACATGAGCTGAGTGTCGGTAGGTGGGTGTGTTTTTTGTGGGTGTCTGTGTGTTACTACTTTTACAACATTTTAAAGATTGTCTGACTACATTCAAGATTAAAATGCACACATATTTTTGGTCACGTGACCAAAAATTGCACAGGTCAAAGGTGTGGGGGGATCAATGGTTGGGTCCGAATATTTCTAGTGGTGGCGCGTAGAAATGCCATCAACCCTTTCCTATCAGTTAGTGTCCTATCATTTTTTTTATAATGTGACACACATTCAGATAAATGATTAACCTTTCTATTTACAGTACACAGAGCAGTAATTCAATTCTAAACTATTGTTTTAAAAATGCTATTACATTCTAATAATTATCCTAAATGTTGCCTAAATGTTGCTGGGGAAACATGTTAATTCATGTTCATACAAGTAAATACATTATGGTACTGGTGTTTTACTTACACACCTCCTACCCTACAATATTTTCATATCCAAGAGCCATAATTATTAAAAAAGGACATGCTCTAATTTGTTAATTTCAGACTATCAACCTTGCACTACTATGTGTTTAACCCCTGAAACATTTATATTAAAAATTGCAGATGTATGTAAGTGAAAGTGCTCTATTAATATCAGTGATATTAATAATGAAAACTCATAGGTTTCCATTTAACTATGTGTTTAACCATTTGCAGGGGCTAAGCACATAGACATACAGGGTCTTTAGTGATAAAATTACATGCTCCAAAAGAATTATAGCTATGCATTTTACTGTATTTTATTTATAAAGAACATGTATTCATTTAACAACATACTTAAATGCAATTATTCATTCAGAAAATATACACTTTTAAAGAATGGCTATAAATAAAAACTTATTTTCTTTAGGTGTAATTTCTACTCTGCCCTCTCCAAGCTAGGAATTAAAAACATTATTTTATCAGAAACAAATAAAAGTAAACTGAAACATTTCCCTGAGATATTCTCACTCCCACATCCAGGTCTTAATAACAAAAATGTTATCTTATAAATAGATAACGCCTTTATTACCCATTCCCCAGCCTTGCACAACCAATATTTTTTATATTAAAGTGAATGTAAATTTTGATGAACCAGTGCCCGTTTTTTTATTAATCCTATTAAAAACAGGGGCACTTTCATTCATCAAACTTTACATTTCATGGTTTTGTTAAAATACCTACCTTTTCTTCGTGAAAGCCGCTCCAGTGCTTCTCTCGCCCGTCGCAAGCCTCTTCCTACGTCAGAAATGACAATCCCGGCCTTCCTCCAATCACGGCGTTGCTTCAGGCAGTGATTCCCCCGGGGGAAGCCGTGATTGGACGATGCCGGAATCGTCATTGCTGACGTATGAAGAGGCTTGCGACGGGCGAGAGAAGCACTGGAGCGGCTTTCACGAAGAAAAGGTAGGTATTTTAACAAAACCATGAAATGTAAAGTTTGATCAATGAAAGTGACCTTGTTTTTAATAGGATATTTAAAAAACTGACACTCATTCCGCAAACTTTACATTCATTTTAATATACTTAATAACATTTAAACCTCTAAATGTCTGCTTGTTTCTAAGCCACTACAGACAGCTTCTTATCACATGCTTTTTATTAGCTTTTCACAACAGGGGACTGCTAGTTCACATGGGCCATATGGATAACATTGTGCTCACACCCATGGAGTTGTGTAGGACACAGCACTAATTGGCTAAAATGCAAGTCAATAGATAATAAATAAATAGCCATGTAATAAGGGGGCTGTCAGAAGATGCTTAGATACAAGATAATAACAGAGGTAAAAGTGTATTAATATAACTGTTGGTTATGCAAAACTGAGGAATGGGTAATAAAGGGATTATCTATCTTTTAAAACAATAACGTTTTTGGAGTAGACTGTCCCTTTAATATAAATTTTGGATACTAATCCGGAATTCGTTATTTTCTGCAATAAACGTTTAAAAAAACAACTTTTCCTGCGAGGTGAGGTAACATTTATGTTTTATAGTTTTCTAATCCTGAAGGGGATTAGGTTTCCGAAATTATCAAATACTGTATATATGTGAATTGAAAACGGACGTTATTGCTCAAACATCGACAGGGTAACTACGATTGGCCACACACTTTTTAAGGAGCGCTTCTATTGGCTACACGTACTGTTTTTTAAGAAAGATTTTTGATTGGCTTTACATACTGTCTTTTTACTTGAGCTCACCAATCAGGACCAGTTGCATTTCATGCGTTGCTAAGAAGCTTGCATGCCGCAGAGGTTTCTGGGTATAATTATATATTCTGAAGTCGTATCGCTCTGCTTGCAGATTACTGAGTGCGGTGCGGGGAGAGCTTCTTGTTTTCTGATTGCTGTGACAGGTAACAATGGCGGAAGGGGACAACAAGAGCGCTAACCAGCTGGTGAGTATGGCCTGATCTGTGTGCTAATATAACCTTATAAGGTCATAGGGCCAATGTCTGAGTCCTTTGTCTTTAATGGGTGTCTTATATTAACTATAAAAATGTATTTGCTAATTCAGGGAGATAACATCTGTCTGCTGGGACCCGTCTATTCCCTATGCACATATAGTATATTAAATGCACTTGTAGTATATTAAATGCATATATAGTATATTAGATGCACATATATTATATTAAATGCACATATAGTGTACTAAAATTAAACACATAGGTGGTGAACAAACAATATAATGAATGGGTTTGTAATGGTGTGTGTGTGTATATATATATATATATATATATACACACACACAAATATTGCTGATTATATATTGTATGTATGCTAATGTAATTGTATTCTAAACTGATGTTCTAAATATTGCAGCCTTTAGTGTTTACACATTTTAAAATTATTATATAAGGCCCTGAAAATGTTCTGTACCAAGTGTATGTGTGTGTATATAATATTATTTTAGTGTAACAGCTTATGTAAAATGATAGGAATTTGTCTTGCCAAGATTTCCCTGCACTTTGCCTTAAATACCTTCTTTAATAAATGCTTTTCCTCCAAGAGACTGAGTGATTTTGGTGCATGTGTCTGCATGTCTCAGATGGACATTGTACATTCTGCTTTGCAGTGACTTGCTTGCTGTTTGACAGGCCTTGGGTAGGGAGGTGCCCAGGTTATCAGCTGATTACAGCCATGTTTGTACTGTTTGGGTGCTGACTTGTAGGAAGGGAAATCAGTACATTGTGTAAATTTCAAGAATGAGCTATATTTAAAAATGTCAGCTTAGTGTAATTGCTGTTTGTAGTGACAGATGCCTGTACTACTCCACAGTAGCTAGTGGCACTAAACCACATGACAAAGCAGAATAGGATTGCAGCTGTTTTTTGCTTCTTTTAACCCATATTTAGCCAGATGGCTGCAATGTATTGAGTATCAATGTGTTACAGTTCCCTGTGGCTAACAAGGAAAACAGATTACCAAAAAAATAATCTAATTTTAATTCAGAGTGAAAAAGAATTTTCAGAATCTGTTACAAGAATGTTCTAGCTTCTCATGTTTCACGTTTGAATTTGAGCTGGGTATAAACATTACTAGTGCAATAGTACTGCTCATCAGTGGAGCCGCTTTAGCAGAACGTACTGGAGGAAGATATCTGTAAAATAAGTGGTGTCTGTCTCTCTGTGTCTGTCTCTCTGTGTCTGTCTCTCTGTGTCTCCTGTAGAAAGATACAGTAGCTGCATCAACCCATCGAAAAGGGATTCAGTGAAGCTGCTCCCTGGAGAATGTCTACAGTGAGAGCAGGAATTTTATACCCAAAAAAGAGATTGCTCCCATTTTGCCTACGAAAACTGCAATATTTTATCTGTATTTTTATTTATTTTTACTAGAATGACTTTTTAGTATGTACTCGTACAGCTGTAGATCAAATTTATGACTAATTTTATTTTAAATGTGTGTAATTGTTTGGTTGTCATTCAGTATTTTTCAAGAGGCCACACATTTACAAACATAAAGGTCTAGTGTTTTTAAATTGATCTTGTGCTATGATTTAAAGTGACCTAGAAGTACAAAAAGGGAAAATGTCCTAATATGTTTGAGCATTGTATTATTGCAGTGATGGCTAACTTTGGCACCCCTGATGTTTAAAAACTATATTTCCCATGATGCTTAGACACTATGCAGTCTAGTTGAGCATCATGGGAAAAATAGTAGTTTCAAAACATCTGGGTTGCCAAGGTTAGCCATTACTGCACTATTGCTTGTATATAGCTATCTGTTTAACACCTGCAAAGGTAAAGGAGCAATGTACTACTGGGAGATAGCTGAGCTCATCTGGTGAGCCAATGACAAGAGAAAACTGTGAAGCCACCATCGCCATTTAGCACCAATTATTATTGCTACTGAGGCTATGTTCATATCCTTTTTTTTTTTTAACAAAAAAATACTGAGATAACTTTAATAATAGAAGTGAATTTAACCCCTTATAGGAAAAGTTAACTATCACTCACCGCTATGCAGAAGCTTAGAGAGCATCCGAAATTAGTGTGAGTTTCATTCATCAATTTTTCACATATTTCCAATTTTCTTAGAAATCTACCTTTTTTAAAACACTATTTCTACATGCCGTAACTCAGCCTAGGTAAAAAAAAAATAAATAAATATATATATATATATATATATATATATATATATATATATATATATGTATATGTATGTTTAAATGACTAATACTGTTAAAGTGATGGTAAACTCTCCCCTTTTTAAAATCAGATCTGGAATGTAAGCGCTATTTTTCCTTTTAAATTTTATTTATTGATTGAAAAGAGGGTCAAGTTACACAAATAAATCGATCAGGTAATACAATGAAAGGCGAACATATTTCGTGATTAGTGTTATATACAGCTACTTGTAACTAATAGAGAGTACAAAATGCTTTTACCGAGTTCTGCAACCTAATCCAATAATACTTCTTGGAGTAGAAATTGAGAAACCTGTGCCTCAAAACATTTTCTTCTTTTTGAACAAACAATAACCCAAAATAGGTATAGTATACCGAAAAAAGAATAATACAGAAAAAGAGAAAAGAAGAGCAAGGACTGGGAAAAGGAAAAAGGAAGGAGAGAAAAAAAATAAATTAAAAAAAAAATAAATAAAATAAAAATAAGGGAAACTTAGGTTGAATTCCCCCTCCCCCCCCCTCTCCAAGAGGCCGGGACCATCAAAGGTTAAGTGATTACATCACTACTGAATTCCCCTCTCAATACAGCATTCTGAATCCATTCAGAGTGTTTGAAGGGAGCAATGAGACTTCTTTGAACTTCCAGCGTATTGGAGAGAATATATTCTCCCCATTTCCTGAAAAATTTGGCAATTTCTTTTTCAGAAGATATCTGCGTCTCATATTGTTCATAAATTAATTTGGAGTCTAACATGTTCAGAAAAGAGGTGAGCATAGGGCCTCTATTAGATTTCCAGGAGGAAAAAAATAATGTTTCTAGCGGTTAAGATTGTAAAATTAACAAATTTTATGTTTCCCGCCCTTTCATCGTATTGCCTTTGAAAGATGATTTCCTCCATCTTCAGAGAAATTTTAAGCTTTAGAGTTTTTGAAAGCCAAAATGAGACTTTTGCCCAGAACTGTTTGACTTTGGGACATGCCCAGATGCAGTGGATCAAGTTGGCATTTAGGTAGTGACAGCGTGTACATTCATATCTTTGCATATTATTCCACTTCCCTAACTTCTCTGGGGTGATATAGGTCCTATTAATTAATCTAAGATGAGATTCACGCCAAGATAGCAGAGGCGTCGCTGACCAAGCCCTATCAATACTTTCTTGGATTGTCTTAAGCTCCAATTGCGGGATGTCTAATGACCATCTCTCATGGAGCCGTTCCATGCCATAGACACCTTCTTTACTCAATAATAGATTATACCAATGAGATATAGAAGCTCTGCCAAGCTGACGGCGTGACAAAGCTTTAGTTAGAATTTCCCAATTTATGTAAGCGCTATTTTAGATGGAGTTTAATTCATTAGCTGTAATGAAGATGCAGTATAACATGCTTTTTAATATAGATATGAAATTCAAATACTGCATGCTCCTCCGCCCACTTCAAAAGTAACATTTTCTGTGCGCTAACAGATTGAATTGTTGTCCAATCAGCGCTCTCCCCATCTGGCACTTTTGTTGTAGCTAGAGCATTGATTGGAGAGTAATTCAATCTTTTAGCTGACAGGAAAATTGACTTTTGAAGTGGGTGGTGTAACGTGGGGTATTTGAATTTCATATCTATATTAATAACTAAGTTATACCGCATCTTCGTTGCACATAATGAATAAAACTCCATCTAAAATAGAGCTTACATTCCAGATCTGATTTTAAAAAGGGGAGAGTTTACCATCACTTTAACAACCATTTAATTGGTCCCCCACTGGCGTCAAAACAGACTCGCTGTACGCCCACATTTCAAAATACGCATGCATGTCTCACGGAATTCTTGACCTCTATATATGTGCGTTTGAGACACGCATGCGCATTTTCTTATTCAATAATTTAGTATTGACGATCGTGTTGTCCTCCATGGACCTGCAGGGCATGGATGTACACGTAAGAGCGGATGGGACCGCTCTTGCTGTAAAGGAGACAAACCAGGAATTGGGCGGAGCAAGTACTTTAGACGGTATGCGATTTAAAATATAATTTTCTGCAACTTAGCGACTATTAATCTATATATGATTAATGGATGGCATTAATATTGAGGCTGATAATTTACTTTCACTTTAAGCCTAATGGACGTAGTAACGGCTTCCAACCTTCTGCCTCATGCTGCTGTCCCAGCTGTCGGCTCTGACAGCTAAGACCGCAGCAAGAGGGAGAAGGCATCTGCTATCATATGGTAGTGGAGTGCTGACAGTGCTCCTGCTACCATATGAGGGGACACTCATGTGCATTGGCTTGCGGTTGGTGGTGTGGGCAAGAAGGCGGGTAGGTGGCCCATCGCTGGGGGGGGGCGGAACTGCTACCGGTATATTTTGCTGAAAGAGCAGTACTGGGAGTTAGCTGAACGCCAATCACAAGAGGCATATATGTGCAGTCACCAATCGGCAGCTCCTGAGCCTACCTAGCTATACTTATAGATTTCATGTCCCTTTAAACTAACTTTCAAATGTGTCAGAAAACAAAATCTACTGCTCGTTTAAATTAAATTCAGACTAAGTGATATTGCAGTCTTTTCATTATGCATTTGTTCTGCAAAGGAATTGAACATATAATAAAAGGGCCTTAATAGTAAAAAAGAAAATGACAGCCTCTAATTAGAGCATGTAGTTTTAAGACTAATGACTCTAGACTGTGTGTTTAAACCTTGCAGACAGGACACACTGTAGAAGTGCCGCTCTGGACCTGCAGAGCACTGCAGGTCCCGAGCGGAAACTGCTGCTGATTCAATTAGCAGCACTAGATGCATGACTCAGGTGTGTAACTAGCGCTTCTAAGGCACCAGCTCCTACTGAGCATGTGCAAGAATTCAGAATATACGTCAATGCATCTTGTGATTGGCTGGTGGCGGTCACATGATGCAGTAATATAGAACTAACTTTAAAATTTGTCAGATCTACTACACATTTGAAATTCAAACTAAGTCTTTTGTGTTGTATTTTCTATGCTAACCTACTGTGTTGTACTTTATGGGCCGTTTCTTTCCAGGCAGCAGAGACTTTACGACTTGAAGAATACTTTCAAGGATGGGGAGAAGTGATCCTC
Organism: Bombina bombina; assembly: GCF_027579735.1. Classification (NCBI taxonomy): domain Eukaryota; kingdom Metazoa; phylum Chordata; class Amphibia; order Anura; family Bombinatoridae; genus Bombina; species Bombina bombina. Next base: position 157,035,887 of record NC_069509.1, read on the forward strand.
GTAGTTGACCGCACTCTTCGCTGGGAGAAGCCTTGGTTTCCTGCAGTTATCGTGGGAGTGGTTTCATTTGTATTTCTGTAAGTGTAGCATTTTACTTCCATACTATTGTGTCCATTTAATATAAATTAAGTTGGGTTAGTTTAGCTCAAGAGATGTGAGTTAATGGCGGATTAGGGGTTGTCTTAGCATGTAGCATCCCCCCCTTGTTTCAGTTTCCCATTGGTTGAGAAGATTTATGTTGTACCCGTCATTGTATGATGTTTTGTTACATCTTCCTGCAGAATGATCTACTTCTTGGATCCATCTGTCCTTTCGGTAGTATCCTGTTTTGTAATGTGCCTGTGCCTGGCTGACTACCTTGTTCCTAGACTTGCTCCCAGAATTTTTGGATCCAACCAGTGGTTAGTATGTAAATAGTTGACTTGGGTTCAGTATTATACAGTAAATAAATAACACACGATAACCAGACTGTTATATAAGCGCAAATTGCTACTGCTTGACTGTCTGTTCAGGATGCTAAATAAACAACATCTAGTGAATAAACCAACATCAAGGGGTAGATTGAATAACCATCGGATGCTGCTTTCTAAACCTGAAGTTCCTGGATCCCCGGAAACTAAAGTTAAGAAGCAACGGTCGTAAGACCACCTGCTCATAGGATAAATTGAACCCCTAGTATTTATTAGATTTCAGATGATTTCCTTTGTCTTGGTTGTAACGTTTGGAGGGGGTGGGGGCTTCTTCCTGTATTAGTCTATTTAATGACCAACTGGCAGCCCTCAGAACTAAGAATGTGCGCTGTAGAATTTTGGTGGATTAAAAAAAAACCAACTAAAGATGTGCAATTTTGGGGACTTCCAGTGGGTGGATAAACAAGGTGGCTACAACTATAGTTCTCTGGAGGGTAGAACAGTAGATAGAGGGTACCCTGCAACCTAACCAAATTCTGGTCCTTCATCACTGTACATTTTATTTAGAAATGCAGTGTTCTCCCCAGGACATTTTTTAGCGGCTGCACCACCCGACTTATTTTACTGACCACCTGGCTAAAAATTTTAGCCAATATTAAGCTAAAAATAGCCAGTATTAAAAATGTACAACTTATAATTAAAGGAACATAAAACGCAATATTTTTCTTGCATGATTCAGATAGGACATTCAATTTAAGCAACGTTCCAATTTACTTCTGTTATCAAATTTTTACAGTTTTGCAACAATCTTATCTAGCAAGAGCACTAGATCGCAGCACTATTTCCTGTCATGTAGTGCTCCGGATGTGCATGCTACTTATCTGGATATCTCTTCAACAAAGAATAACATGAAAACAAAGCAAATTTGATCATATAAATAAATTGGAAATGGTTTTGAAAATGTATTCTCTATCTGAATCATGAAAAAAAAAATTTTGGTTTTCATGTCCCTTTAAATATATTTGTTAACTTATGCAATTAATTTGTGCTTTCGATAGCTTAAAATTATATTATATTTGAAAATATTACATTGCGCCCCCCCCCGACTACTTCAGAATGCCACCCGGCTGGCAACAATGTCTGGAGAACACTGAATATGTTATTGTGTGCATGCAATTTTAACTTTCCAATGTACTTGAAGGAACGACAATGCACTATTGGGAACTAGCTGAACACGTCGGATAAACCAAAGACATGAAGCATACATGTGAAGTCACCAATCAGCAGCTAGATCCCCCATAGTGCATTGCTGTTCCTGAGATCACCTAGGTAAGACTTTCAACAACTAAATTAGATAATAGAAGTAAATAGGGGGAAAATGTTTTTTTAGATTGAATGTTCTGTCTGAATCATGAAAGTTAATTTTCATGAATTCTCCCCCCCCCCCCCCCCATTATTCATGTTTTAGGACCACAGATCAGCAGCAAAGATTTCATGAGATTTGCAGCAACCTTGTAAAGACTCGTCGACGAATCATCGGTTGGTGGAATCGCCTCTCTGCCCTTAAAGAGGAAAAGCCAAAAATGGTGTGTGCATGATAAAAACGACTATCTATGGCTTGTAGCACTTATTTTCTACCAGAAACTTTTCCTGGGCCACTCTGCCTCTTATGTATAATTTTGTAATGCTTCTAATCACCTGCATGTTAAGATTATTTTAATTAATTGTCTTCTATCTTTTTCTAGTATTTGATGTCTGTGACCATCTTTCTGGCTATGCTTGCTTGGATAGGACAACAGGTTGACAACCTTTTGCTTACATACCTTCTTGGTAAGATTGCATTCTATGCATATAAATAAGACTTTGGGGCCGATTTTACCATTGTGCGGGCGGACATGATCTGCTGTGGCAGATCATGTCCGCCGCACATTGATGATAAAATTAAATTGGAAAGTTGTTTAAAAGTGCATGCTCTATCTGAATCATGAAAGTTTAATTTTGACTACACTGCCCCTTTTTTTAAGTGCATAGTTTTGAAGTTATCTAACAAAGCCAGGACATATATGTAGCAAGGTTAGACTTGAGAAGTCAACTGGGTGCCTCTCACTTTCTAAGAATTAGAACTTGTTCAATTTTCAGAGGTAAATTACATGAAAGGAGGGCAATATAAATAATAAAAGTAGATTGCAAAGCTTTTTCATTTCACATAACTAAACATTTTATATAAAAATCATAAAGTTTTTACTGTCTTTTTTTTTTTTTTTTTTAATCGTGAAAGTTACACCCTTCATTACACGTCACACTTTTGACAACCTAGGGAAATCAATCCTAAAATAAAGGGTTTTTTTACACTGGGAAATTGTGTAAATGGTTAGGTAAAAATTGAAATGTGCATACATTTTAAATTTAATCATTTCTTTCATGTAATTAGCAAGAGTCCATGAGCTAGTGACGTATGGGATATACATTCCTACCAGGAGGGGCAAAGTTTCCCAAACCTCAAAATGCCTATAAATACACCCCTCACCACACCCACAATTCAGTTTTACAAACTTTGCCTCCGATGGAGGTGGTGAAGTAAGTTTGTGCTAGATTCTACGTTGATATGCGCTCCGCAGCAAGTTGGAGCCCGGTTTTCCTCTCAGCGTGCAGTGAATGTCTGAGGGATGTGAGGAGAGTATTGCCTATTTGAATGCAATGATCTCCTTCTACGGGGTCTATTTCATAGGTTCTCTGTTATCGGTCGTAGAGATTCATCTCTTACCTCCCTTTTCAGATCGACGATATACTCTTATATATACCATTACCTCTGCTGATTTTCGTTTCAGTACTGGTTTGGCTTTCTACAAACATGTAGATGAGTGTCCTGGGGTAAGTAAATCTTATTTTCTGTGACACTCTAAGCTATGGTTGGGCACTTTATTTATAAAGTTCTAAATATATGTATTCAAACATTTATTTGCCTTGACTCAGGATGTTCAACATTCCTTATTTTCAGACAGTCAGGTTCATATTTGGGATAATGCATTTGAATCAATTTTTTTCTTACCTTTAAAATTTGACTCTTTTTTCCCTGTGGGCTGTTAGGCTCGCGGGGGCTGAAAATGCTTCATTTTATTGCGTCATTCTTGGCGAGGACTTTTTGGCGCAAAAAATCTTTTCTGTTTCCGGCATCATACGTGTCGCCGGAAGTTGCATCATTTTTTGACGTCCTTTTGCGCCAAAAATGTCGGCGTTCCGGATGTGGCGTCATTATTTGGTGCCAAAAAATATGGGCGTCGCTTTTGTCTTCACATTATTTCAGTCTCATTTTTTCTTTGCTTCTGGTTATACTAGAAGCTTGTTTATTGGCATTTTTTCCCATTCCTGAAACTGTCATTTAAGGAATTTGATCAATTTTGCTTTATATGTTGTTTTTTCTCTTACATATTGCAAGATGTCTCACGTTGCATCTGAGTCAGAAGATACTTCAGTAAAATCGCTGTCTAGTGCTGGAACTACCAAAGCTAAGTGTATCTGCTGTAAACTTTTGGTAGCTATTCCTCCGGCTGTTGTTTGTATTAATTGTCATGACAAACTTGTTAAAGCAGATAATATTTCCTTTAGTAATGTACCATTGCCTGTTGCAGTTCCTTCAACATCTAAGGTGCAGAATGTTCCTGATAACATAAGAGATTTTGTTTCTGAATCCATCAAGAAGGCTATGTCTGTTATTTCTCCTTCTAGTAAATATAAAAAATCTTTTAAAACTTCTCTCTCTACAGATGAATTTTTAAATGAACATCATCATTCTGATTCTGATGACTCTTCTGGTTCAGAGGATTCTGTCTCAGAGATTGATGCTGATAAATCTTCATATTTATTTAAAATGGAATTTATTCGTTCTTTACTTAAAGAAGTACTAATTGCTTTAGAAATAGAGGATTCTGGTCCTCTTGATACTAATTCTAAACGTTTAGATAAGGTATTTAAATCTCCTATGGTTATTCCAGAAGTTTTTCCTGTTCCTAATGCTATCTCTGAAGTAATTTCCAGAGAATGGGATAAATTGGGTAATTAATTTACTCCTTCTAAACGTTTTAAGCAATTATATCCTGTGCCGTCTGACAGATTAGAATTTTGGGACAAAATCCCTAAAGTTGATGGGGCTATTTCTACCCTTGCTAAACGTACTACTATTCCTACGTCGGATGGTACTTCGTTTAAAGATCCTTTAGATAGGAAAATTGAATCCTTTCTAAGAAAAGCTTATCTGTGTTCAGGTAATCTTCTTAGACCTGCTATATCATTGGCTGATGTTGCTGCAGCTTCAACTTTTTGGTTGGAGACTTTAGCGCAACAAGTAACAGATCATGATTCTCATAATATTATTATTCTTCTTCAGCATGCTAATAATTTTATCTGTGATGCCATCTTTGATATTATCAGAGTTGATGTCAGGTTTATGTCTCTAGCTATTCTAGCTAGAAGAGCTTTATGGCTTAAAACTTGGAATGCTGATATGGCTTCTAAATCAACTCTACTTTCCATTTCTTTCCAGGGTAACAAATTATTTGGTTCTCAGTTGGATTCTATTATCTCAACTGTTACTGGTGGGAAAGGAACTTTTTTACCACAGGATAAAAAATCTAAGGGTAAAAACAGGGCTAATAATCGTTTTCGTTCCTTTCGTTTCAACAAAGAACAAAAGCCTGATCCTTCATCCTCAGGAGCAGTTTCAGTTTGGAAACCATCTCCAGTCTGGAATAAATCCAAGCCTTCTAGAAAGGCAAAGCCAGCTTCTAAGTCCACATGAAGGTGCGGCCCTCATTCCAGCTCAGCTGGTAGGGGGCAGGTTAAGTTTTTTTCAAAGAAATTTGGATCAATTCTGTTCACAATCTTTGGATTCAGAACATTGTTTCAGAAGGGTACAGAATTGGTTTCAAGATGAGACCTCCTGCAAAGAGATTTTTTCTTTCCTGTGTCCCAGTAAATCCAGTGAAAGCTCAAGCATTTCTGAATTGTGTTTCAGATCTAGAGTTGGCTGGAGTAATTATGCCAGTTCCAGTTCTGGAACAGGGGATGGGGTTTTATTCAAATCTCTTCATTGTACCAAAGAAGGAGAATTCCTTCAGACCAGTTCTGGATCTAAAAATATTGAATCGTTATGTAAGGATACCAACATTCAAAATGGTAACTGTAAGGACTATCTTGCCTTTTGTTCAGCAAGGGCATTATATGTCCACAATAGATTTACAGGATGCATATCTGCATATTCCGATTCATCCAGATCATTATCAGTTCCTGAGATTCTCTTTTCTGGACAAGCATTACCAGTTTGTGGCTCTGCCGTTTTGGCCTAGCTACAGCTCCAAGAATTTTTACAAAGGTTCTCTGTGCCCTTCTGTCTGTAATCAGAGAACAGGGTATTGTGGTATTTCCTTATTTGGACGATATCTTGGTACTTGCTCAGTCTTTACATTTAGCAGAATCTCATACGAATCGACTTGTGTTGTTTCTTCAAGATCATGGTTGGAGGATCAATTCACCAAAAAGTTAATTGATTCCTCAGACAAGGGTAACCTTTCTGGGTTTCCAGATAGATTCAGTGTCCATGACTCTGTCTTTAACAGACAAGAGACGTCTAAAATTGATTTCGGCTTGTCGAAACCTTCAGTCACAATCATTCCCTTCGGTAGCCTTATGCATGGAAATTCTAGGTCTTATGACTGCTGCATCGGACGCGATCCCCTTTGCTCGTTTTCACATGCGACCTCTTCAGCTCTGTATGCTGAATCAATGGTGCAAGGATTACACAAAGATATCTCAATTAATATCTTTAAAACCGATTGTACGACACTCTCTAACGTGGTGGCCCGATCACCATCGTTTGATTCAGGGGGCTTCTTTTGTGCTTCCGACCTGGACTGTAATTTCAACAGATGCAAGTCTCACAGGTTGGGGAGCTGTGTGGGGATCTCTGACAGCACAAGGAGTTTGGGAATCTCAGGAGGTGAGATTACCGATCAATATTTTGGAATTTTCAGAGCTCTTCAGTTTTGGCCTCTTCTGAAGAGAGAATCGTTCATTTGTTTTCAGACAGACAATGTCACTACTGTGGCATACATCAATCATCAAGGAGGGACTCACAGTCCTCTGGCTATGAAAGAAGTATCTCGAATTCTGGTTTGGGCGGAATCCAGCTCCTGTCTAATATCTGCGGTTCATATCCCAGGTATAGACAATTGGGAAGTGGATTATCTCAGTCGCCAAACGTTGCATCCGGGCGAATGGTCTCTTCACCCAGAGGTATTTCTTCAGATTGTTCAAATGTGGGAGCTTCCAGAAATAGATCTGATGGCGTCTCATCTAAACAAGAAACTTCCCAGGTATCTGTCCAGATCCCGGGATCCTCAGGCGGAAGCAGTGGATGCATTATCACTTCCTTGGAAGTATCATCCTGCTTATATCTTTCCGCCTCTAGTTCTTCTTCCAAGAGTAGTCTCCAAGATTCTGAAGGAATGCTCGTTTGTTCTGCTGGTAGCTCCGGCATGGCCTCACAGGTTTTGGTATGTGGATCTTGTCCGGATGGCCTCTTGCCATCCGTGGACTCTTCCGCTACGACCAGACCTTCTGTCGCAAGGTCCTTTTTTCCATCAGGATCTCAAATCCTTAAATTTAAAGGTATGCAGATTGAACGCTTGATTCTTGGTCAAAGAGGTTTCTCTGACTCTGTGATTAATACTATGTTACAGGCTCGTATATCTGTATCCAGAGAGATATATTATAGATTCTGGAGGACTTATATTTCTTGGTGTCTTTCTCATCATTTTTCTTGGCATTCTTTTAGAATCCCGAGAATTTTACAGTTTCTTCAGGATGGTTTAGATGAAGGTTTATCCGCAAGTTCTTTGAAAGGACAAATCTCTGCTCTTTCTGTTCTTTTTCACAGAAAGATTGCTAATCTTCCTGATATTCATTGTTTTGTACAAGCTTTGGTTCGTATAAAACCTGTCATTAAGTCAATTTCTCCTCCTTGGAGTTTGAATTTGGTTCTGGGGGCTCTTCAAGCTCCTCCGTTTGAACCTATGCATTCATTGGACATTAAATTACTTGGAAAGTTTTGTTCCTTTTGGCAATCTCTTCTGCCAGAAGAGTTTCTGAATTATCTGCTCTTTCTTGTGAGTCTCCTTTTCTGATTTTTCATCAGGATAAGGCAGTGTTGCGAACTTCTTTTGAATTTTTACCTAAAGTTGTGAATTCTAACAACATTAGTAGAGAAATTGTGGTTCCTTCATTATGTCCTAATCCTAAGAATTCTAAGGAGAAATCATTGCATTCTTTGGATGTTGTTAGAGCTTTGAAATATTATGTTGAAGCTACTAAGTCTTTCCGAAAGACTTCTAGTTTATTTGTTATCTTTTCCGGTTCTTGAAAAGGCCAGAAAGCTTCTGCCATTTCTTTGGCATCTTGGTTGAAATCTTTAAATCATCTTGCCTATGTTGAGTCGGGTAAAACTCCGCCTCAAAGGATTACAGCTCATTCTACTAGGTCAGTTTCTACTTCCTGGGCGTTTAGGAATGAAGCTTCGATTGATCAGATTTGCAAGGCAGCAACTTGGTCCTCTTTGCATACTTTTACTAAATTCTACCATTTTGATGTATTTTCTTCTTCTGAAGCAGTTTTTGGTAGAAAAGTACTTCAGGCAGCGGTTTCAGTTTGAATCTTCTGCTTATGTTTTTCATTAAACTTTATTTTGGGTGTGGATTATTTTCAGCAGGAATTGGCTGTCTTTATTTTATCCCTCCCTCTCTAGTGACTCTTGCGTGGAAAGATCCACATCTTGGGTAATCATTATGCCATACGTCACTAGCTCATGGACTCTTGCTAATTACATGAAAGAAAACATAATTTATGTAAGAACTTACCTGATAAATTCATTTCTTTCATATTAGCAAGAGTCCATGAGGCCCGCCCTTTTTTTGGGGTGGTTATGATTTTTGTATAAAGCACAATTATTCCAATTCCTTATTTTATATGCTTTCGCACTTTTTTATCACCCCACTTCTTGGCTATTCGTTAAACTGAATTGTGGGTGTGGTGAGGGGTGTATTTATAGGCATTTTGAGGTTTGGGAAACTTTGCCCCTCCTGGTAGGAATGTATATCCCATACGCCACTAGCTCATGGACTCTTGCTAATATGAAAGAAATGAATTTATCAGGTAAGTTCTTACATAAATTATGTTTTTTGCAATACAGTTCCATTGACAACAATGTTTATAGTAAAATCGGCATATGCATATTTGCTGAGTGTCACATGCACTGGCATTCAAACACCAATAGTCAGCAGGGGCTTGTGTAACATAAATTAAATGGACATGAAACCCACAATTTAACAGTTTCTAATTTACTTTTCCTCTTAAGGGCATGACGAGTCCACGGATCATCTTCATTACTTATGGGATATTCTCCTCCTGCCTGCAGGAGGTGGCAAAGAGCACCTACAGCAAAGCTGTTAAATAGTCCCTCCCTTCCCATCCAACCCAGTCATTCTCTTTGCCTATGTTAGTAATAGGAGAGGGCAAAGTGAGGTGTTAGAAAAAGATTCTTCAATCAAGAGTTTATTTTTAAATGGTGCTAGAATGTACTACTTTGCTCTGGGTTGTAGCCTAGACCTAATCAGTCTCTACAGTATGGCTTTTTGGTGGCTTTAAAGCATTAGGAACTGGTGGGACATAATTCTCACTGCGCCTCCTAAGATGTTGCTGCCCCATTATAGATAGCCTAAGCGCATGGTAACTCAGGCTGATCTGCTTCCACAGGGCTATGAGAGGGAGAAATAGGATCCTCTTACACCTGATGGACGACCCTGTTATCAGGCAGCATGGAGGTAAGTGCTATTTATTTTTCATTCTGGAACCACAGGCAGAGTGATTATGGCACTTTACTTATCCTAATTTTTACACTTGTATTATGCTGCTAGTGCAGCTCCGGGACAAAACTTCTCTTATTAAGATATAGGGGTTATTTTGTGGCAAAATCAGTATTTACAGGCACTGGGGAGACTGCTTTTATTATTTTTATTAGATGTTGTGTTTTTTAGTATGGACACCGGGCTAGATAGACTTATTTGATGTACGCCCACGATGGGCAGGGCCTATTTCTGCACGCTTCCTCATTCTGGCTGCAACCCGGGCTGAGAAGTCGCATGGAGTTTCTGTTGCCGCATGGCCTCTGTTTACAAAATATTTGGTCAGACGGTGGTATTGCTCCCGGCAAGCGGTGTGTTCTGTTTTTCCTCCGGTCCTCTGATATCAGCATCCGGTTGGTTCTGGGAGGTCGATCGCTTGTTTGGTGGCAGGTAGGCACCTCAGCAGGCTGCTGAGGTGTAGATGTGTCTGGAAAAGCATTAACTTTGTATTTTTTTATTTTTTTTTGCTATATTATAAAAACGGCAGTAAAAAATTTTGGGTTTAAAAATTTAAAGGCACAGGCTGATTATTTTCATAACAGTCTGTTAATTTTTTCGATCTCAAAAATACTTTTTGGGAATTTACCCTTGCTGGCTATCCCTTGGTTCTGTTTTAAAGTCAGTTGCATATATTTTTCAAAAGAGAAAAAAAAAAAAAAGGGGGGGGATTTTATTTTATGTGAGAGATGGATACTGAAGCTGATCAATCTGCTCTTTGCTCTATGTGCTTGAATGCTCAGGTTGAACCACCTATTCCTTTTTGTCCCTCGTGTGTTGAGAGGGCCTTGGGTTACAAAGAGGATTTTTCATGAGCAAGTCTCTTCTAAGGCGGATGCTTCTCAGGGGTCTCAAGATGAGATTCAAAATATTTTGCAGCAGTCTCCCCAAATGTCTCAAGAGATTTTGTCCGCTCAAGCAGTGCCCTGTACTAATACTTTAGCTTCAAATATTTCTTTAGTCGATATAGCTAAGGTAGTGTTTTCTATTTCTGATACATTATCTGCCTTTCCCATGTTTCAAGAAAGACGTAAGAGGAGTGACCATGGAGTCAGTAAGGATGCTGATGCATTGGTGTCATTTTCAAATTTACTCTCTCAAGAGCATGAGTTGGAGGGTTCAGAGTCTTTATCTGAGGGTGAACTTTCTGATTCTCGAAGTTCTGCTCCCTTTTCAGATTTGGAGGTGGTTTCTTTCAGATTTAAGTTAGAACACCTCCGCCTGTTACTCAGGGAGGTATTATCAACTTTAGATGATTGTTACTCTACAGTAGTAGTGACTCCTGAAAAGTTGTGTAAGATGGATAAATATTTTAAAACTCCCTCGTATTCAGATGTTTTTCCAATACCTAAGAAGGCTTTGGAGACTATTTCTAAGGAATGGGACAGACCAGGTATTCCTTTTTCTCCATCTCAGGTCTGTTTCCTATAGCGGACGCTATAAAGGAAAATTGGCAGAAAGTACCTAAGGTGGAAGGAGCTGTTTCCACCTTGGCTAAGCGTACGACTATTCCTATTGAGGATACCTGTGCCTTTAAGGATCCTATGGACAAGAAGTTGGAAGGATTACTTAAGAGGATTTATACTCATCAGGGGTTTTTGTTGCAGCCTACTGCATGCATTGCCACTGTTACTAGTGCAGCAGCTTATTGGTTTGACGCTCTGTCTGAGTCTCTCAGACATGAGACCCCTTTGGAGGAAATCCAGTATAGGATTAAGGCGCTGAAATTAGCTAATGCCTTTATTACTGATGCTTTGTTGCAAATTACTAAATTAGCTGCAAAGACTTCAGGGTTTTCTATCTTGGCCCACAGATCCTTGTGGTTAAAACCATGGGCTGCGGATGTGTCTTCCAAGTCTAAGCTTCTAACAATTCCTTACAAGGGAAAGACCTTGTTTGGATCTGGCCTAAAGGAAATTATTTCTGATATCACTGGAGGTAAGGGTCATCTACTTCCTCAGGATAAAAGAAACCAGCAAAAGGGGTGTCAAGTAATTTTTCGTTCCTTTCGAAATTTCAAGACTAATTCCCTTGTTTCCTCCGTCAGACAGGATGGAAACTTTACCCAGCCTAAACCTACTTGGAGACCCAACCAGTCATGGATCAAGGGAAAGCAACCCAAAAAGCCTGCTGCTGAATCCAAGACAGCATGAAGGGTTTGCCCCCGATCCAGGGCCGAATCTGGTCAGGGGAAGACTGTCCTTTTTCGTTCAGGCATGGCTAACAGATGTTCAGGACCCCTGGACTATAGAGATTGTGTCCATCGGTGAAGAATCCATTCCACTTATTCCTTTTCTCCTGGGATATTGTACTCTGTTTGCCTTTTTGTAGAATCCACTCCGCCTTTTCCTTTTTACAGGAAAACTCTCCTCTGCTTGTCACTCCCCTATTTAAGTAATCTGAGCACCTTAAACAGGTGCTTAGTTATCCTGCTTGGATACCTGAAGCTACTCTCATGCTCTGTGTTACATTCAAGTACTAAAGTGATTTACATATCTACTACTGAAGTCTCACAGCACCTCCTAAATCCTTCAAACCAGTGTTCATCTCAACATTGTGTTTTTCTGTTACTGAGCACTCGCATACAGGACGCTTAAACATCTGACTGCACACAGAAACACCGGATCCCCTTATGTGACTCTCAGAAGCGTTACCTTCACTGCAATCCTCAGATTACACCAAAAAGGACTGGTCTTCATCTACGGCTGTAAGGCATACAGCTCCAAACTGAGCCGCGAGTGTTCCGGTCACGGAACGAAGCAGTATCAGATTAGTCCCTAACAGGGTGAGGACTGTGCAGCTTTACCTCTCTCCCCTCTGAGCCTACTTCTATACTTTAACTCCTTCTGGCATTACGCTCTGCTACCGTAAGAATCCTTCCTTTACTGCCCGGTGTGTCTCAGGTTTTGGCCAACATAAGCTATCAGTAATTATTTCTGCAGACTCTGCATAAAGTGTAAGATACTTAAAGGGAAACATACAAAGAACTCTTTTACGAGCTGTATAAATCCTATACTAACATTGAACTCTGTCTCCACAACTTATTGCCATTCATTCAGTTTACAAACAACAAGCAGGATAACTAAGCACCTGTTTAAGGTGCTCAGATTACTTAAATAGGGGAGTGACAAGCAGAGGAGAGTTTTCCTGTAAAAAGGAAAATGCGGAGTGGATTCCACAAAAAGGCAAACAGAGTACAATATCCCAGGAGAAAAGGAATAAGTGGAATGGATTCCTCACACCTGGACACAATCTCTATAGTCCAGGGGTCCTGAACATCTGTTAGCCATGCCTGAACGAAAAAGGACAGTCTGCCCCCGACCAGATCCGGCCCTGGATAGGGGGCAAACCCTTCATGCTGTCTTGGATTCAGCAGCAGGCTTTTTGGGTTGCTTTCCCTTGATCCATGACTGGTTGGGTCTCCAAGTAGGCTTAGGCTGGGTAAAGTTTCCATCCTGTCTGGCGGAGGAAACAAAGGAATTAGTCTTAAAATTTCGAAAGGAGCGAAAATTACTTTGACACCCCTTTTGCTGGTTTCTTTTATCCTGAGGAAGTAGATGACCCTTGGCTCCAGTGATATTAGAAATAATTTCCTTTAGGCCAGGTCCAAACAAGGTCTTTCCCTTGTAAGGAATTGTTAGAAGCTTAGACTTAGAAGACACATCCGCAACCCATGGTTTTAACCACAAGGCTTTGCGGGCCAAGATAGAAAACCCTGAAGTCTTTGCAGCTAATTTAGTAATTTGCAACAAAGCATTAGTAATAAAGGCATTAGCTAATTTCAGCGCCTTAATCCTATCCTGGATTTCCTCCAAAGGGGTCTCATGTGTGACCTGTATTTAAGCCTATTGCTCCTCCATGGAGTCTTCATTTGGTTCTTAATGTTCTTTCTGGTTGAGGAGTATCATTCGCTTTGCTTATGAGACCGCTGGGAAGCAGCCTCCTGAGAGGATTACGGCTCATTCTACTAGAGCTGTGGCTTCTTCATGGGCATTCAAGAATGAGGCGACTGTTGAACAGATTTGTAAAGCTGCTACTTGGTCCTCTCTTCATACTTTTTCTAAATTCTACAAATTTGATACTTTTGCCTCAGCTGAGGCGGCTTTTGGGAGAAAGGTTCTTCAAGCAGTGGTGCCTTCTGTTTAGGTATCCTGTCTTGTCCCTCCCGTATCATCTGTGTCCTCTAAGCTTGGGTATTGTATCCCATAAGTAATGAAGATGATCCGTGGACTAGTCATGTCCTTAAGAGGAAAAGAAAATTTATTCTTACCTGATAAATTTGTTTCCTCTTGGACATGACGAGTCCACGGCCCGCCCTGTCTGTTTAGACAGGATGTTATTTTTCTAAACTTCAGACACCTCTGCACCTTTTGGTTTTTCCTTTCTCTTCCTAACTTCGGTCGAATGACTGGGTTGGAAGGGAAGGGAGGGACTATTTAACAGCTTTGCTGTAGGTGCTCTTTGCCGCCTCCTGCAGGCAGGAGGAGAATATCCCATAAGTAATGAAGATGATCCGTGAACTCGTCATGTCCTTAAGAGGAAACAAATTTATCAGGTAAGAATAAATTTTTCTTTTTTCTATCATATTTGCTTTGTTTTCATTGTATTCTTTGTTAAAGAGATACCTAGGTAGGTAGTGTACACATGTCAAGAAAAAAAACTGCTGCCGTCTAGCGCTGCACACTCCTGAGCTTACCTCCCTGATTTTCAAAGGATACCAGAGAATATTTGATGACAGAAGTAACTTGGAAAATGGTTTAAATTTGCATTAAAGTAAATTTGGGGTTGTGTGTCCCTTTTAAATCTTCTCTGATGCAATGCACACCACTTACAGCTGTTAGCAGGCATAGTTCTTGAATCTGAGCATATGTGCGTATGCTGCTGAAACAGTAATCCTTTTGCTGATTGAAGCATTTTTGCAATATACTTCTATTTGAAATGCATTCAGGCACATTTCAATTTTGACATTTTATATACTTTTTTTTTAAAATTAATATTTCTTGATTCAGACAGAGCATTTTATTTTAAAGAGATATCAAATAGTATGAGGTTGTAATAAAAAAAAAAAAAATTGCACATATTAAACATTTTATATTAGAGTCAGAACATACAGTTTTAAACAACTTTCCAATTTACTTATGTTATCCAATTGTCTTTGTTTTCTTGTTATCCTTTGTTGAAAAGCAGGACCGTAAGCTCAGGAGTGTGCACGTGTCTGCAATAATGTTATACATTAGCAAGAGCACTAGATAGCAGCACTATTTCCTGTCTTGTAGTACTCCAGACGTGCACGCTACCTATCTAGATATCTCTTTAATTACATGAGGACGATGCAAATTTGATAATAGTAAATTGGAAACTGTTTTAAAATCGTATTCTCTGTCTGAATCATGATAGGAATAATGTAGGTTTCATCTCCCTTTTTAATTGAAGGACGTGATATTCATATATTTTTATTTTATTTTTCTCTTGCAGTGACCTTTTTGCTGTTGATTCCTGGTCTCAACAAACATGGAATTATAACAAAATATGTTGGAATGGGAAAAAGAGAAATTAATAAACTTCTTAAACAAAAGGAAAAGAAGAATGAATAATTTTGTTTCCAGATTTGCTATGAACACATTCATGGGAACAATTTTCTTTTGTTTTGTCTTATATCTGTGTTTGGAGAGAGAGAACTAGTGTGTGACATTCTTGTTAACCTGATGATCCCTAATATATATAAAGTATAATATACTGAGTGTCATTTTTAACATTGGTTGCACTGAAACATGTTCATGTTTCTTCTAAATGTAAATATTCTTTGAGAAAAGTTTAAACTATTGTCTGATTGTGTCTTGAACTGTTAAAGTCATTTTATATGTTCACTTCTGTAAATATCTTTTACTTTCATTTGCTGTGTGTTTATTTTGCAACATGAGTTACAGAACTGTCTTCCTGTTAGCTGAAGGAATAAAATCTGTAAAATCTTTAAGCAGTTGTTTTTTATGTTGTTTTTTTTTTTATTTTTTAAATCCCATGACATGATTATAAAGGGATTGGTTTCTTTAACCCCTTCCCGCCATTAGGACACTCCATGCCATCCTAAATGCTCTTTGCATTAGCGCCGTTAGGACGGAATGGAACTTCCTAGCTATTTGGCTGTCCTGAGGCCTTTGCAGCTTTCTAAATAGAATCGCAGGCTAGAGCATCATAGACACTCCTCCCCTAACCCCATCCCATCATTGAAATCACGTGATCATATTAACGATCTCGTGATTTCAACTTTTACTTGTTTGTTTACATCGGAACTTTGTTCCGATGAGGACAAATCCATTCCGGCTGGAAGGGGTTACTGATTTGGTTTGACCCATTTGGAGGGGCAACGCATTTTAAATCTCTTGGCTTCTCTGTCGGCATGTCATGCCCTTCTATATATTACTTTTGTGGTGAGTGACACAAAGCTACAGGTCAAAGAGACAATGTACACAATTGAGCAACTTAATTGAAGAAGCTGCAGGATCTCCCTTTCAAAGGGGCTGTGCTTCCCCCTCGCCACTTGGAGGTTGATGCCTGATGCTTCCTCTTGTTTGTTTCTATTAGCAATACTACAGTACTGACATTTTCTGTATAGGACTTTCAACAGAAAAAAACAGCAATTTTAATGACAAAATAAGAGTAAAGGAGCTACATGTAAGCACTTTGAATCACTCCAGCAGGAACAATTATTGGTTTTGTATTTCCTTATAATCATCACTGGTTGATAAGAATAGTCTCTGTTTTACTGGTTGGGACAAACCTCTGTTTTTGTTTTTTTATTAAACAAAAACATACATTTTGAAAGGCCATCTTCTTCTATATGAAAGCAAACATGCTGACTACAATATCCCTTTAATGGGATATTCTAGTTAACCATTTTATGCAGTGAAAAAAAACTCTCTTTAAAATGATTTTCTTAAAGAGCCATAATACCCAAATGTTTAAACACTTGAAAGTGATGCAGTATAGCTGTAAAAAGCCGACTAGAAAATTATATATATATATATATATATATATATATATATATATATATATTTTACCTCAAAAATTCCTCAGTAGCCACATCCCATTGTAAAGGACTTCTAAGCAGCAAATTAGTATGTCTGTCCCGGGACAGCGGAAGGAGCGAGCTTACGTGCACTCTCATCTTATTTCCCTATTCAGTTTAAAGGGATACCGAACCCAAATTTTTTCTTTCATGATTCAGATAGAGCATGCAATTTTAAGCAACTTTCTAATTTACTCCTATTATCAATTTTTCTTCATTCTCTTGCTATCTTTATTTGAAAGAAAAAAAAGACATCAAAGCTTTTTTCTTGGTTCAGTACTCTGGACAGCACTTTTTTATTGGTGGATGAATTTATCCACCAATCAGCAAGGACAACCCAGGTTGTAAACCAAAAATGGGCCGGCATCTAAACTTACACTCTTGAATTTAAAATAAAGATACCAAGAGAATAAAGAATAAATTCATGCTCTATCTGAATCACAAAAGAAAAAATTTGGGTTCAGTGTCCCTTTAAGGAAGTTTACAATGAAATCTCAAAAGATCACAGTAAAAGAGTTCATGACCTCAGCACTGTTGATGCTGATTGGCTGTTGTTCATTTTTTATTTATTTTTTTACCTGCAGCTGAGCAGCAGTTGAGTATAACATTTTACACAGAACTTACTCTGCTGAGCTGAGGAAGTTGTGAGGTAAAATATCTTCCTTTTTTACATAGAGATGCTCAGGTGATATTTTCCTGTCAGCTTTTTACAGTTATACTGCATCAGTTTCAAGTGATTTAGCATATGACTATTATGTCCATTTAAGATGGTGAGAGTCTACAATTCCTTACTGTTGGGAATTCATGTCCTAGCCACCAGGAGGAGACAGACACCCAAGCTTTTATATCCCTCATACTTTCCTGACCATACCAGTATTTTCTTTGCCTAGTTTAGGAGCAGGCGGAGATGGGTGTTAAGGATTTTATTCAAGAATTACAGGGATTTTAATCCCATATTTATTTCCAATGGCATGGAGAGTCCACAAATCCATTCAAATTACTAGTGAGAATTCAACTCCTGGCCACCAGGAGGAGGCAAAGAACACCCCAGCAGAGCTGTTAAGTATCACTCCTACTTCCCATAAGCCCCCAGTCATTCTTTACCTTCATCATGGAGGATGTGTGAAGATGATGTCTGAAAAAAATTCAAGTATTTAATCCTTTTAGTGGGTATTTCTCTCGTAAGATGTATCGAGTCCACGGATTCATCCTTACTTGTGGGATATTCTCCTTCCCTACAGGAAGTGGCAGAGAGAGCACCCACAGCAGAGCTGTCTATATAGCTCCCCCCTTAGCTCCACCCCCTAGTCATTCTCTCTGCCTGCTTAACTGCTAGGAAGGGTAGAGAGCTATGTGGTGACTAAAATGTTAGTTTTTTACTTCTCAAGCAAAAGTTTATTATTTTAAATGGTACCGGTGTGTACTATTTACTCTCTGGCAGATAAGGGATGAAGATTTCTGCAAGAAGGATGATAATCTAAGCACTTTGTAACTAAGATCCACTGCTGTTCTCACAAGGACTGAAGAGTATTGGAAAACTTCAGTTGGCAGAATAGTTTGCAGGCTAAGCTGCATATGAGGTATGTTCAGTCTATATTTTTCTAGACAGACTGGTAGCGGCAATGGACATAGTTCCTTTTGCATGCTCAGACCACTGCAACTATGCATGCTCAAACAGTTGAATGGGGATTATGCAGATTTATCTCCTCAACTGCATCTGGACCAGGAGGCCAGAGATTCTCTTCTCTGGTGGTTGTCTCAGGACCACCTGTCTCAGGGAATGTACTTCCACATGCCAGAGTGGCTCATTGTAACAACAGATTCCAGCCTGCTAGGCTGGGGTGCAGTCTGGAACTCCCTGAAAGCACAGGGCTTATGGTCTCGGGAGGAATCTCTTCTTCCGATAAACATCCTAGTACTGAGAGCGATATTAAAGGCACTTCAGGCATGGCCTCAGCTTGCTGCAGCCAAATTCATCAGGTTACAGTCGGACAACATCACGACTGTAGCTTATATCAATCATCACGGAGGAACAAGGAGTTCTCTAGCGATGATGGAGGTAACCAAGATAATCCGATAGGCAGAGGATCACTCTTGCCATCTCTCAGCAATCCACATTCCAGGAGTAGAGAACTGGGAGGCGGATTTTCTAAGTCGTCAGACTTTTCATCCGGGGGAGTGGGAACTCCATCGGGAGGTATTTGCTCAGCTGATTCAGCTATGGGGCACACCAGAATTGGATCTGATAGCATCGCGTCAGAATGCCAAACTTCCTCGTTACGGTCCAGGTCCCGGGATCCCAAGGCGGTACTGATAGATGCTCTAGCAGTACCTTGGTCCTTCAATCTGGCCTACGTATTTCCACTGCTTTCTCTCCTTCCACGTCTGGTTGCCAGAATCAAGCAGAAGAGAGCTTCGGTGATTCTGATAGCACCTGCGTGGCCACGCAGGACTTGGTATGCAGACCTAGTGGGCATGTCCTCGGTTCCACCGTGGACCCTGCCAATGAGGCGGGACCTTCTAATTCAAGGTCCGTTCTCACATCCAAATCTAGTTTCTCTGCGTCTGACTGCTTGGAGATTGAACGCCTAGTTCTATCAAAGCGTGGGATCTCTGAGTCGGTCATTGATACCCTGATTCAGGCTAGAAAGCCTGTCACCAGGAAGATCTATCTTAAGATTTGGCTCAAATATCTTTATTGGTGTGAATCCAAGGGTTACTCGTGGAGTAAGATTAGGATTCCTAGAATATTGTCTTTTCTCCAAGAGGGGTTGAAGAAGGGATTATCAGCTAGTTCTCTAAAAGGAAAGCGGCATCTTCTATCTTCTTCCATCCGACGAGGAGCAGCTCCATCTTGAAGACATCCGACGTGGAGCATCCTTCCTGGCCGACGACTAACCGACGAATGAAGGTTCCTTTAAATGACGTCATCCAAGATGGCGTCCCTTCAATTCCAATTGGCTGATAGAATTCTATCAGCCAATCGGAATTAAGGTAGGAAAAATCCTATTGGCTGATGCAATCAGCCAATAGGATTGAGCTCGCATTCTATTGGCTGATTGGAACAGCCAATAAGATTTTTCCTACCTTAATTCCGATTGGCTGATAGAATTCTATCAGCCAATCGGAATTGAAGGGACGCCATCTTGGATGACGTCATTTAAAGGAACCTTCATTCGTCGTTTATTCGTCGGCCAGGAAGGATGCTCCGCGCCGGATGTCTTCAAGATGGAGCTGCTCCTCGTCGGATGGAAGAAGATAGAAGATGCCGCTTGGATGAAGTCTTCTGCCCGGCTGGGTGAAGACGGCTCAAGGTAGGGTAGTCTTCAAGGGGTTAGTGTTAGGTTTTTTAAGGGGGGATTGGGTGGGTTTTGAAGTAAGGTTCGGTGTGTGGGTGGTGGGTTTTAATGTTGAGGGGGTTGTATTTTTTTTTTACAGGTAAAAGAGCTGATTACTTTGGGGCAATGCCCCGCAAAAAGCCCTTTTAAGGGCTATTTGTAATTTAGTATAGGGTAGGGAATTTTATTATTTTGGGGGGCTTTTTTTTTATTAGGGGGCTTAGATTAGGTGTAATTAGTTTAAACTTCTTGTAATTTTTTTATTTTCTGTAATTTAGTGTTTGTTTTTTTGTATTATAGTTTATTTTATTTAATTGTATTTAATTTTAGGTAATTGTAGTTAATTAATTTAATGTATTTAATGATAGTGTAGTGCTAGGTGTAATTGTAAATTAGGTTAGGTTTTATTTTACAGGTAAATTTGTAGTTTTTTTTAACTAGGTAGCTATTAAATAGTTATTAACTATTTAATAGCTATTGTATCTAGTTAAAATAAATACAAAGTTGCCTGTAAAATAAAAAATAAATCCTAAAATAGCTACAATGTAATTATTAATTATATTGTAGCTATCTTAGGGTTTATTTCTCTTGTTAAGTGTAGTCAGTCCACGGGTCATCCATTACTTATGGAATATATCTGTTCCTAACAGGAAGCTGCAAGAGGATCACCCAGCAGAGCTGCTATATAGCTCCTCCCCTCACATGTCATATTCAGTCATTCTCTTGCAGCCTAACTAAGATAGGTCGCTGTGAGAGGTCTCTGGTGTTTTTTAACTTAGTTTATTTCTACAATCAAAAGTTTGTTATTTTAAATGGCACCGGAGTGTGCTGTTTAGTCTCAGGCAGCATTAGAAGAAGAATCTGCCTGCGTTTTCTATGATCTTAGCAGACGTAACTAAGATCCACTGGCTGTTCTCATCTGAGGAGTGAGGTAACTTCAGAGAAGGGGAATAGCATGCAGGGCCCCCCTGCAAAAGAGGTATGTGCAGTAAATTATTTTTCTGAGGAATGGAATTGACTGAGGAAATACTGCTGATACCAATGTAAAGTAAGTTCAGCCTTAAATGCAGTGATAGCGACTGGTATTAGGCTGATGAGTGTGTGTACACTGAATGTATTTTTCTAAGGAATGGAATTGACTCTGAAAATACTGTTAATACTGAAATAATGTATGAGCCTTAACTGCAGTAAAAGCGACTGGTAGCAGGCTTATTAATAACAATTCATAACTTTTCAAATGTATGTTTACTGGCATGTTAATCGTTTTTTGTGAGGTACTTGGTGATAAAACTTATTGGGGCATGATTTTTACCACATGGCCATCTTTGTTTTCTGCATAGAAACAGTTTTCTGAGCTTCCCCACTGTTGTAATATGAGTGGGAGGGGCCTATTTTAGCGCTTTTTGCGCAGTAAAAATTCAGTCACAATCTGTCTACTTCATCCTCCATGATCCAGATCGTCTCTAGAGAGCTCAGGGGTCTTCAAAATTCATTTTGAGGGAGGTAATCAGTCACAGCAGACCTGTGACAGTGTGTTTTGACTGTGAGAAAAACGTTAATTATTAAATTGTTAATCCGTTTTTGGGTATTAAGGGGTTAATCATCCATTTGCTGGTGGGTGCAATCCTTTGCTAACTTAATACATTTACTGTGAAAAATTGGTTGCTATAACTATTTTGGTTCATTGTTATTTCAACTGTGACAGCTTTTTGTGCTTCTTAAAGGCACAGTAGCGTTTTTTATATTGCTTGTAAATTTATTTAGAAAAGTATTTCCAAGCTTGCTAGTCTCATTGCTAGTCTGTTTAAACATGTCTGACACAGATGAATCTCTTTGTTCACTATGTTTAAAGGCCAATGTGGAGCCCAATAGAAATTTATGTACTAATTGCATTGATGCTACTTTAAATAAAAGTCAATCTTTACATGTAAAGAAATTATCACCAGACAACGAGGGGGAAGTTATGCCGACTAACTCTCCTCACGTGCCAGTACCTTCGCCTCCCGCTCAGGAGGTGCGTGATTTTGTGGCGCCAAGTACATCAGGGAGGCCCTTACAAATCACTTTGCAAGACATGGCTACTGTTATGACAGAAGTATTATCTAAATTGCCAGAATTAAGAGGCAAGCGCGATAGCTCTGGGTTAAGGACAGAGCGCGCGGATGAGGTAAGAGCCATGTCAGATACTGCGTCACAGTTTGCAGAACGTGAAGATGGAGAGCTTCATTCTGTGGGTGACGGATCTGATCCAGGGAGACTGGATTCAGAGATTTCTAATTTTAAATTTAAGCTTGAGAACCTCCGCATATTGCTAGGGGAGGTATTAGCGGCTCTGAATGATTGTAACACGGTTGCAATTCCAGAAAAATTATGTAGGTTGGATAGATACTATGCGGTACCGGTGTGTACTGACGTGTTTCCTATACCTAAAAGGCTTACAGAGATTATTAGCAAGGAGTGGGATAGACCTGGTGTGCCCTTTTCCCCTCCTCCCATATTTAGGAAAATGTTTCCTATAGACGCCACCACACGAGACTTATGGCAGACGGTCCCTAAGGTGGAGGGAGCAGTTTCTACTTTAGCTAAGCGTACCACTATCCCGGTGGAGGATAGCTGTGCCTTTTCAGATCCAATGGATAAGAAATTAGAGGGTTACCTTAAGAAAATGTTTGTTCAACAAGGTTTTATCTTACAGCCCCTTGCATGCATTGCGCCTGTCACTGCTGCAGCGGCATTCTGGTTTGAGTCTCTGGAAGAGGCCATTCGCACAGCTCCATTGGATGAAATTATGAACAAGCTTAAAGCACTTAAGCTAGCTAACGCATTTGTTTCTGATGCCGTTGTACATTTAACCAAACTTACGGCTAAGAACTCCGGATTCGCCATCCAAGCGCGCAGAGCGCTATGGCTTAAATCCTGGTCAGCTGACGTGACTTCTAAATCTAAATTGCTTAATATTCCTTTCAAAGGGCAGACCTTATTCGGGCCCGGCTTGAAAGAAATTATAGCTGACATTACGGGAGGTAAGGGCCATGCTCTACCTCAGGACAGGGCCAAATCAAAGGCCAAACAGTCTAATTTTCGTGCCTTTCGTAACTTCAAGGCTGGAGCAGCATCAACTTCCTCCGCTCCAAAACAGGAAGGAGCTGTTGCTCGTTACAGGCAGGGCTGGAAAGTTAACCAGTCCTGGAACAAGGGCAAGCAGGCCAAGAAACCTGCTGCTGCCCCCAAGACAGCATGAAGAGAGGGCCCCCTATCCGGAAACGGATCTAGTGGGTGGCAGACTTTCTCTCTTCGCCCAGGCTTGGGCAAGAGATGTCCAGGATCCCTGGGCGTTGGAAATCATATCTCAGGGATATCTCCTGGACTTCAAAACTTCTCCTCCACGAGGGAGATTTCATCTTTCAAGGTTATCAGCAAACCAAATAAAGAAAGAGGCGTTTCTACGCTGTGTACAAGACCTTTTACTAATGGGGATGATCCACCCAGTTCCACGGACGGAACACGGGCAGGGATTCTATTCAAATCTATTTGTGGTTCCCAAGAAAGAGGGAACCTTCAGACCAATCTTGGACTTAAAAATCCTAAACAAATTTCTAAGAGTTCCATCATTCAAAATGGAAACTATTCGAACCATCCTTCCCATGATCCAAGAGGGTCAGTACATGACCACAGTGGACTTAAAGGATGCCTACCTTCACATACCGATTCACAAGGATCATTATCGGTACCTAAGATTTGCTTTCCTAGACAGGCATTACCAGTTTGTAGCTCTTCCCTTCGGATTAGCTACGGCTCCAAGAATCTTTACAAAAGTTCTGGGCTCCCTTCTGGCGGTACTAAGACCGCGAGGCATAGCGGTGACTCCGTACCTAGACGACATTCTGATACAAGCGTCAAGTTTTCAAACTGCCAAGTCTCATACAGAGATAGTTCTGGCATTTCTGAGGTCGCATGGGTGGAAGGTGAACGTGGAAAAGAGTTCTCTATTACCACTTACAAGAGTTCCCTTTCTAGGGACTCTTATAGATTCTGTAGAGATGAAAATTTACCTGACAGAGGCCAGGTTATCAAAACTTCTAAATGCTTGCCGTGTCCTTCATTCCATTCCACACCCGTCAGTAGCTCAGTGCATGGAAGTAATCGGCTTAATGGTAGCGGCAATGGACATAGTACCATTTGCGCGCCTGCATCTCAGACCGCTGCAATTGTGCATGCTAAGTCAGTGGAACGGGGATTACTCAGATTTGTCCCCCCTACTAAGTCTGGATCAAGAGACCAGAGATTCTCTTCTATGGTGGCTCTCTCGGCCACATCTGTCCAAGGGGATGACCTTTCGCAGGCCAGATTGGACGATTGTAACAACAGACGCCAGCCTTCTAGGCTGGGGCGCAGTCTGGAACTCCCTGAAAGCTCAGGGATTATGGACTCAGGAGGAGAAACTCCTCCTAATAAATATTCTGGAATTAAGAGCAATATTCAATGCTCTCCTAGCTTGGCCTCAGTTAGCAACTATGAGGTTCATCAGATTTCAGTCGGACAACATCACGACTGTGGCTTACATCAACCATCAAGGGGGAACCAGAAGTTCCCTAGCGATGTTGGAAGTCTCAAGATAATTCGCTGGGCAGAGTCTCACTCTTGCCACCTGTCAGCGATTTACATCCCAGGCGTAAAGAACTGGGAGGCGGATTTTCTAAGTCGCCAGACTTTTCATCCGGGGGAGTGGGAACTTCATCCGGAGGTCTTTGCTCAACTGATTCTTCGTTGGGGCAAACCAGATCTGGATCTCATGGCGTCTCGCCAGAACGCCAAGCTTCCTTGTTACGGATCCAGGTCCAGGGACCCGGGAGCGGTGCTGATAGATGCTCTGACAGCCCCTTGGGTCTTCAACATGGCTTATGTGTTTCCACCATTCCCGATGCTTCCTCGTTTGATTGCCAAGATCAAACAGGAGAGAGCTTCGGTGATTCTGATAGCGCCTGCGTGGCCACGCAGGACCTGGTATGCAGACCTAGTGGACATGTCGTCCTGTCCACCGTGGTCTCTGCCTCTGAGACAGGACCTTCTAATTCAGGGTCCTTTCAAACATCCAAATCTAATTTCTCTGAGGCTGACTGCATGGAGATTGAATGCTTGATTCTATCAAAGCGTGGCTTCTCGGAGTCAGTTATTGATACCTTAATACAGGCTAGGAAGCCTGTTACCAGAAAAATTTACCATAAGATATGG
The DNA here is from genome assembly GCF_027579735.1 of Bombina bombina. Taxonomy (NCBI): domain Eukaryota; kingdom Metazoa; phylum Chordata; class Amphibia; order Anura; family Bombinatoridae; genus Bombina; species Bombina bombina. The sequence goes on from NC_069509.1 coordinate 157,060,881, forward strand.
CGTACATATTTACGTTGGTGCAAATCCAAGAGTTACTCATGGAGTAAGGTTAGGATTCCTAGGATATTGTCCTTTCTACAAGAGGGTTTAGAAAAGGGCTTATCTGCTAGTTCGTTAAAGGGACAGATTTCTGCTCTGTCTATTCTTCTACACAAACGTCTGGCTGAAGTTCCAGACGTTCAGGCTTTAACTAGGATTAAGCCTGTGTTTAAGACTGTTGCTCCGCCGTGGAGCTTAAACTTAGTTCTTAATGTTCTTCAAGGCGTTCCATTTGAACCCCTTCATTCCATTGATATCAAGCTGTTATCCTGGAAGGTTTTGTTTTTGATGGCTATTTCCTCGGCTCGAAGAGTCTCTGAGTTATCTGCCTTACATTGTGATTCTCCTTATCTGATTTTTCATTCAGACAAGGTAGTTCTGCGTACTAAACCTGGGTTCTTACCTAAGGTAGTTACTAACAGGAATATCAATCAAGAGATTGTTGTTCCATCACTGTGTCCTAACCCTTCTTCAAAGAAGGAACGACTTTTGCATAATTTGGACGTAGTCCGTGCCCTGAAGTTCTATTTGCAGGCAACTAAAGATTTTCGTCAAACTTCTTCCCTGTTTGTCGTTTACTCTGGACAGAGAAGAGGTCAAAAGGCTTCGGCTACCTCTCTCTCTTTTTGGCTTCGTAGCATAATACGTTTAGCCTATGAGACTGCTGGACAGCAGCCTCCTGAAAGGATTACAGCTCATTCTACTAGAGCTGTGGCTTCCACCTGGGCCTTTAAAAATGAGGCCTCTGTTGAACAGATTTGCAAGGCTGCGACTTGGTCTTCACTTCACACCTTTTTCAAAATTTTACAAATTTGACACTTTTGCTTCTTCGGAGGCTATTTTTGGGAGAAAGGTACTTCAGGCAGTGGTTCCTTCTGTTTAATGTTCCTGCCTTGTCCCTCCCTTCATCCGTGTACTTTAGCTTTGGTATTGGTATTCCATAAGTAATGGATGACCCGTGGACTGACTACACTTAACAAGAGAAAACATAATTTATGCTTACCTGATAAATTTATTTCTCTTGTAGTGTAGTCAGTCCACGGCCCGCCCTGTCTTTAAGGCAGACCTAAATTTTAATTAAACTCCAGTCACCACTGCACCCTATGGTTTCTCCTTTCTCGTCTGCTTTGGTCGAATGACTGAATATGACATGTGAGGGGAGGAGCTATATAGCAGCTCTGCTGGGTGATCCTCTTGCAGCTTCCTGTTAGGAAGAGATATATTCCATAAGTAATGGATGACCCGTGGACTGACTACACTACAAGAGAAATAAATTTATCAGGTAAGCATAAATTATGTTTTTATAGGTAAGTATTTAGTTTTAAATAGGAATAATTTAGTTAATAATAGTAATATTATTTAGATTTATTTAAATAATATTTAAGTTAGGGGGGTGTTAGGGTTAGACTTAGGTTTAGGGGTTAATAACTTTATTATAGTGGCGGCGACGTTGGCGGCGGCAGATTAGGGGATAATACATTTAATAGGCTATGTGGGCTATGGCGGTTTAGGGGTTAATATACTTTATTAGTTATTGCGGTGGGGGATTACGGTTGACAGGTAGATAGACATTGCGCATGCGTTAGGTGTTAGTTTATTTTTCCAGGCATTTTCGGGAGTTACGGTGCTCCCATACTCAGCGCAAGGCCTGCTACGGCTGTGTTTTATGGCGAGTTAAAAATGGAGTAAGATTTCTCCATTTTCGCCACGTAAGGCCTTGCGCTGGATATTGGATACCGATTTACGACGCGGTCCCATGTTAGCCTATGGGAGTAAAAATTGCGAGCGACGGGTGAAATATACGGGCGTAACTTGTATGCTACGCTGTATATGTGATACCAAAACAGCGCAAAAACTGGCGTCGCCGGCTTTTGTGTGCGACACTGCATATGTAATGGAGGCCTTGAATTGTCATATGGTATCAATATTCTATTTGATTTCCTTCTATTGGCAGTAAGAGTCCACAAGACCATTCATAACCTATGGGTATTACTAGACCTGGCCACCAGGAGGAGACAAAGATACCCCAAACAAAGAAATAAATATCGCACCCATAGAAGGCCTTTGACAGTGTCCGGTGGGAATACCTCTGGGAGGTGTTTCATTCGTTTGAATTTCCAGACCCTTTTATAATAGCAATAAAAGCACTATATTCTTATTCTTATTATAGGTTATTTGTAGAGTTCCAACAGATTCCCCATTTGCGAGAGTAAAGGGTTTGGGCTTCTGCTACCGGAGTTCCAAATATGCAACGGCACAAGACAGGGGTGTCCTCTGTCACCGTTGATATTTGTGTTGGTGATGGAACCTTTCGCTCAAGCTGTTCGCTTATCCCAAACTATATGAGGGGTGCCTATCGGCAAACATACAGAGAAAATTGTCTTATTTGCAGATGATGTCACCCTTCTTACTACTAATCCTACGACTTCTATGCAAGCCATTTTTCAATTTTCGGTAGATTCAGCTTTTCGGTAGATTCAGCTACTATAAAATAAATCTATCTAAGACTGAAGCTTACACTATCCATATCCCAAAACAATTCCTCACACAGTTGAGTTCTTTATATCCTTTCTCATGGTCCACTGATCATCTGAAACATTTTGGCGTACTACTCGGTGCTGACCCAGATCATATTATTAAAGTGAATTATAACAAACTCGTCAAAATGGGACTTCAAAGAAATTTTGTGGCTAGGTAGAATAGCATCTGCATAGATGACATTACTGCCTAAAACACGCTGTCTATTTAGATGTATCCTTCATAATGTCTTGCATTATATTCTGTATCAAATGCACAAACTCTTCTTTGATTATTTTTGGCAAGGGTGGCACTTAATATCTTACAGAGAAGCTTTTCAAAGGGTGGAGTCACATTTACCAACATTTTTCTTTATTTTGAGACGGCTAGGTTGTCTCATATAGCTGAGTGGAGTCTTAAAGGCAATAAGCCGGGCTGGTATTGACTAGAGGACACCACCCTATCTATGGGCCTAGAGTTGGTAGACAATGCGTGGATACCGAACCACCAAAAGCTACCCAAGGAGATTTCAAATAATATTCTTTTACACATCCTTATGATATGGCGAACTTTATGAATATATACTACTATTGCCCCACACCCTTCGCCAATACATAATTTAAAGGGCCTCATCTGGGACCTTATTTATATTCATGTAAACAGTTGGAAAGATAAAGACCTTGTCATCGCAGCTAATCTATATAACCACTCATCATTAACTACTAACACCTATTTAATGTCCAGATATGATTCTGTACCATCATGGTTTCGATTTCAATGTTTTAGGGTACTCAGTTTTATACGAGCCTGGGGATTCCCTGCACATTCCCTTAGAGATAACACTGTTAGGGAAAAGTTGCTTTGGCAACTTAAAGGGATAGTAAACACAAATATTTTCTTTCATGATTCAGATAGAGCATGCAATTCGAAACAACTTTCTAATTTTCTCCTATTATCAATTTCTTTCATGTAATTAGCAAGAGTCCATGAGCTAGTGACGTATGGGATATACATTCCTACCAGGAGGGGCAAAGTTTCCCAAACCTCAAAATGCCTATAAATACACCCCTCACCACACCCACAAATCAGTTTTACAAACTTTGCCTCCTGTGGAGGTGGTGAAGTAAGTTTGTGCTAGATTCTACGTTGATATGCGCTCCGCAGCAGGTTGGAGCCCGGTTTTCCTCTCAGCGTGCAGTGAATGTCAGAGGGATGTGAAGAGAGTATTGCCTATTTGAATGCAATGATCTCCTTCTACTGGGTCTATTTCATAGGTTCTCTGTTATCGGTCGTAGAGATTCATCTCTTACCTCCCTTTTCAGATCGACGATATACTCTTATATATACCATTACCTCTACTGATTCTCGTTTCAGTACTGGTTTGGCTTTCTACTACATGTAGATGAGTGTCCTGGGGTAAGTAAGTCTTATTTTTGTGACACTCTAAGCTATGGTTGGGCACTTTTATATAAAGTTCTAAATATTTGTATTTAAACATTTATTTGCCTTGATTCAGGATGTTCAATATTCCTTATTTCAGACAGTCAGTTTCATTATTTGGGATAATGCATTTGAATAATCAATTTTTTTCTTACCTTAAAATTTGACTTTTTTCCCTGTGGGCTGTTAGGCTCGCAGGGGCTGAAAATGCTTCATTTTATTGCGTCATTCTTGGCGCTGACTTTTTTGGCGCATCTACCAAAGTTAAGTGTATTTGCTGTAAACTTATGGTATCTGTTCCTCCAGCTGTTGTTTGTAATGAATGTCATGACAAACTTGTTAATGCAGATAATATTTCCTTTAGTAATGTTACATTACCTGTTGTGGTTCCATCAACATCTAATACTCAGAGTGTTCCTGTTAACATAAGAGATTTTGTTTCTAAATCCATTAAGAAGGCTATGTCTGTTATCCCTCCTTCTAGTAAACGTAAAAGGTCTTTTAAAACTTCTCATTTTTCAGATTAATTTTTAAATGAACATCGTCATTCTGATAATGATTCCTCTGGTTCAGAGGATTCTGTTTCAGAGGTTGATGCTGATAAATCTTTATATTTGTTCAAAATGGAATTTATTCGTTCTTTGCTTAAAGAAGTCTTAATTGCATTAGAAATAGAGGATTCTGGTCCTCTTGATACTAAATCTAAACGTTTAAATAAGGTTTTTAAATCTCCTGTAGTTATTCCAGAAGTTTTTCCTGTCCCTGATGCTATTTCTGAAGTAATCTCCAAGGAATGGAATAATTTGGGTAATTCATTTACTCCTCCTAAACGTTTTAAGCAATTATATCCTGTGACATCTGACAGATTAGAGTTTTGGGACAAAATCCCTAAGGTTGATGGGGCTATCTCTACTCTTGCTAAGCGTACTACTATTCCTACGGCAGATAGTACTTCCTTTAAGGATCCTTTAGATAGGAAAATTGAATCCTTTCTAAGAAAAGCTTACTTATGTTCAGGTAATCTTCTTAGACCTGCTATATCTTTAGCGGATGTTGCTGCAGCTTCAACTTTTTGGTTAGAAGCTTTAGCGCAACAAGTAACAGATCATAATTCTCATAGCATTGTTAATCTTCTTCAACATGCTAATAATTTTATTTGTGATGCCATCTTTGATATCATTAGGGTTGATGTCAGGTATATGTCTCTAGCTATTTTAGCTAGAAGAGCTTTATGGCTTAAAACTTGGAATGCTGATATGTCTTCTAAGTCAACTTTACTTTCCCTTTCTTTCCAGGGTAATAAATTATTTGGTTCACAGTTGGATTCTATTATTTCAACTGTTACTGGAGGGAAAGGAACTTTTTTACCACAGGATAAAAAATCTAAAGGTAAATTTAGGTCTAATAATCATTTTCGTTCCTTTCGTCACAATAAGGAACAAAAGCCTGATCCTTCCCCTACAGGAGCGGTATCAGTTTGGAAACCATCTCCAGTCTGGAATAAATCCAAGCCCTTTAGAAAGCCAAAGCCAGCTCCCAAGTCCACATGAAGGTGCGGCCCTCATTCCAGCCCAGCTGGTAGGGGGCAGATTACGTTTTTTCAAAGAAATTTGGATCAATTCAATTCACAATCTTTGGATTCAGAACATTGTTTCAGAAGGGTACAGAATAGGCTTCAAGATGAGGCCTCCTGCAAGAAGATTTTTTCTTTCCCGTATCCCAGTAAATCCAGCGAAGGCTCAAGCATTTCTAAAATGTGTTTCAGATCTAGAGTTGGCTGGAGTAATTACAGGGAGTGCAGAATTATTAGGCAAATGAGTATTTTGACCACATCATCCTCTTTATGCATGTTGTCTTACTCCAAGCTGTATAGGCTCGAAAGCCTACTACCAATTAAGCATATTAGGTGATGTGCATCTCTGTAATGAGAAGGGGTGTGGTCTAATGACATCAACACCCTATATCAGGTGTGCATAATTATTAGGCAACTTCCTTTCCTTTGGCAAAATGGGTCAAAAGAAGGACTTGACAGGCTCAGAAAAGTCAAAAATAGTGAGATATCTTGCAGAGGGATGCAGCACTCTTAAAATTGCAAAGCTTCTGAAGCATGATCATCGAACAATCAAGCGTTTCATTCAAAATAGTCAACAGGGTCGCAAGAAGCGTGTGGAAAAACCAAGGCGCAAAATAACTGCCCATGAACTGAGAAAAGTCAAGCGTGCAGCTGCCAAGATGCCATTTGCCACCAGTTTGGCCATATTTCAGAGCTGCAACATCACTGGAGTGCCCAAAAGCACAAGGTGTGCAATACTCAGAGACATGGCCAAGGTAAGAAAGGCTCACAGACGACCACCACTGAACAAGACACACAAGCTGAAACGTCAAGACTGGGCCAAGAAATATCTCAAGACTGATTTTTCTAAGGTTTTATGGACTGATGAAATGAGAGTGAGTCTTGATGGGCCAGATGGATGGGCCCGTGGCTGGATTGGTAAAGGGTAGAGAGCTCCAGTCCGACTCAGACGCCAGCAAGGTGGAGGTGGAGTACTGGTTTGGGCTGGTATCATCAAAGATGAGCTTGTGGGGCCTTTTTGGGTTGAGGATGGAGTCAAGCTCAACTCCCAGTCCTACTGCCAGTTTCTGGAAGACACCTTCTTCAAGCAGTGGTACAGGAAGAAGTCTGCATCCTTCAAGAAAAACATGATTTTCATGCAGGACAATGCTCCATCACACGCGTCCAAGTACTCCACAGCGTGGCTGGCAAGAAAGGGTATAAAAGAAGAAAATCTAATGACATGGCCTCCTTGTTCACCTGATCTGAACCCCATTGAGAACCTGTGGTCCATCATCAAATGTGAGATTTACAAGGAGGGAAAACAGTACACCTCTCTGAACAGTGTCTGGGAGGCTGTGGTTGCTGCTGCACGCAATGTTGATGGTGAACAGATCAAAACACTGACAGAATCCATGGATGGCAGGCTTTTGCGTGTCCTTGCAAAGAAACGTGGCTATATTGGTCACTGATTTGTTTTTGTTTTGTTTTTGAATGTCAGAAATGTATATTTGTGAATGTTGAGATGTTATATTGGTTTCACTGGTAAAAATAAATAATTGAAATGGGTATATATTTGTTTTTTGTTAAGTTGCCTAATAATTATGCACAGTAATAGTCACCTGCACACACAGATATCCCCCTAAAATAGCTATAACTAAAAACAAACTAAAAACTACTTCCAAAACTATTCAGCTTTGATATTAATGAGTTTTTTGGGTTCATTGAGAACATGGTTGTTGTTCAATAATAAAATTAATCCTCAAAAATACAACTTGCCTAATAATTCTGCACTCCCTGTATGCCAGTTCCAGTTCTAGAACAGGGACTGGGGTTTTACTCAAATCTCTTCATTGTACCAAAGAAGGAGAATTCCTTCAGACCAGTTCTGGATTTAAAAATATTGAATCATTATGTAAGGATACCAACATTCAAAATGGTAACTATAAGGACTATTCTGCCTTTTGTTCAGCAAGGGCATTATATGTCCACAATAGATTTACAGGATGCATATCTGCATATTCTGATTCATCCAGATCATTATCAGTTTCTGAGATTCTCTTTCCTAGACAAGCATTACCAGTTTGTGGCTCTGCAGTTTGGCCTAGCAACAGCTCCAAGGATTTTGACAAAGGTTCTCGGTGCCCTTCTGTCTGTAATCAGAGAACAGGGTATTGTGGTATTTCCTTATTTGGACGATATCTTGGTACTTGCTCAGTCTTCACATTTAGCAGAATCTCATACGAATCGACTTGTATTGTTTCTTCGAGATCATGGTTGGAGGATCAATTTGCCGAAAAGTTCATTGATTCCTCAGACAAGGGTAACCTTTTTAGGTTTCCAGATAGATTCAGTGTCCATGACTCTGTCTCTGACGGACAAGAGACGTCTAAAATTGGTTTCAGCTTGTCGAAAACTTCAGTCTCAATCATTCCCTTCGGTAGCCTTATGCATGGAAATTCTAGGTCTTATGACTGCTGCATCGGACGCGATCCCCTTTGCTCGTTTTCACATGCGACCTCTTCAGCTTTGTATGCTGAACCAGTGGTGCAGGGATTATACAAAGATATCTCAATTGATATCTTTAAAACCGATTGTACGACACTCTCTGACGTGGTGGACAGATCACCATCGTTTAGTTCAGGGGGCTTCTTTTGTTCTTCCAACCTGGACTGTGATTTCAACAGATGCAAGTCTGACAGGTTGGGGAGCTGTTTGGGGGTCTCTGACAGCACAAGGGGTTTGGGAATCTCAGGAGGTGAGATTACCAATCAATATTTTGGAACTCCGTGCAATTTTCAGAGCTCTTCAGTCATGGCCTCTTCTAAAGAGAGAATCGTTCATTTGTTTTCAGACGGACAATGTCACAATTGTGGCATATATCAATCATCAAGGAGGGACTCACAGTCCTCTGGCTATGAAAGAAGTATCTTGAATACTGGTATGGGCGGAATCCAGCTCCTGTCTAATTTCTGCGGTTCATATCCCAGGTATAGACAATTGGGAAGCGGATTATCTCAGTCGCCAAACGTTACATCCGGGCGAATGGTCTCTTCACCCAGAGGTATTTCTTCAGATTGTTCAAATGTGGGGACTTCCAGAAATAGATTTGATGGCTTCTCATCTAAACAAGAAGCTTCCCAGGTATCTGTCCAGATCCAGGGATCCCCAGGCGGAAGCAGTGGATGCATTGTCACTTCCTTGGAAGTATCATCCTGCCTATATCTTTCCGCCTCTAGTTCTTCTTCCAAGAGTAATTTCCAAGATTCTGAAGGAATGCTCGTTTGTTCTGCTGGTAGCTCCAGCATGGCCTCACAGGTTTTGGTATGCGGATCTTATCCGGATGGCCACTTGTCAACCGTGGACTCTTCCGTTAAGACCAGACCTTCTGTCACAAGGTCCTTTTTTCCATCAGGATCTCAAATCCTTAAATTTGAAGGTATGGAGATTGAACGCTTGATTCTCAGTCAAAGAGGTTTCTCTGACTCTGTGATTAATACTATGTTACAGGCTCGTAAATCTGTATCTAGGAAGATATATTATCGAGTCTGGAAGATTTACATTTCTTGGTGTCTTTCTCATCATTTTTCCTGGCATTCTTTTAGAATTCCGAGAATTTTACAGTTTCTTCAGGATGGTTTGGATAAAGGTTTGTCTGCAAGTTCCTTGAAAGGACAAATCTCTGCTCTTTCTGTTCTTTTTCACAGAAAGATTGCTAATCTTCCTGATATTCATTGTTTTGTACAAGCTTTGGTTCGTATAAAACCTGTTATTAAGTCAATTTCTCCTCCTTGGAGTTTGAATTTGGTTCTGGGGGCTCTTCAAGCTCCTCCATTTGAACCTATGCATTCACTGGACATTAAATTACTTTCTTGGAAAGTTTTGTTTCTTTTGGCCATCTCTTCTGCTAGAAGAGTTTCTGAATTATCTGCTCTCTCTTGTGAGTCTCCTTTTCTGATTTTTCATCAGGATAACGCGGTGTTACGAACTTCTTTTAAATTTTTACCTAAGGTTGTGAATTCTAACAACATTAGTAGAGAAATTGTGGTTCCTTCATTATGTCCGAATCCTAAGAATTCTAAGGAGAGATCATTGCATTCTTTGGATGTAGTTAGAGCTTTGAAATATTATGTTGAAGCTACTAAGGATTTCCGAAAGACTTCTAGTCGTTTTGTTATCTTTTCCGGTTCTAGGAAAGGTCAGAAGGCCTCTGCCATTTCTTTGGCGTCTTGGTTGAAATCTTTAATTCATCATGCTTATGTCGAGTCGGGTAAAACTCCGCCTCAGGGGGGCGGAGCCAAGCCGTGCTGGGACATGGCCGTCTTTGTGTGAAGCTCTGTTGCCGTTGCAGCTCACCTAACTAGAGGTGAAATGGTGGAGACCCTGACTTCATAAAAAATACCTTCCTAACAATACAGAGGAGACCCGGAGCGGAGCTGACCCCTTCCCTACTGCATTTCCCACTCCCTCTCTAACTAAACTGAAAGAGCCTATGTACCTGACAAAGGTCCGGTGTCCATCTTAGACCGGCCCTTACTTGCCAAAGAGATAACCTAAGTGACGGCTCTCTACATCCGAGTCTAACCGGGCACCCACTACAACTAGAAAGCCTGCTCAAATACCTGAGAGCCCTTGCGGTGGGACCTGCTGGCCGGAGGGGAGCGGTTGCGGGTGGCTGGAGGAATTTGGATGCGCTCCGGTTGCGCTGCTTTTGTACCGCACACGTGGGGCCCGGGAATCACAGAGGACAACCTGACGTGGCACGGAGGTAAGACCACATTTGCCTCTGTTACCCATACAAGTGCCGCGGGTTGCGGACATAAAGGCAGACCCCTGCTTCACACAGCCACCAATTAGAGACTTAAAGGGCAAGAGCCTCGTTTATAAAATAAATCAGGTGCCACAGCAGCCTTAAGCCCATACTAGGGCCTTCCAGATAAGCAACCGGCAGGGGGGGAAAAAACGCCTGAGATAACAATAAAGGCTAAAGCACTACTGGGGACATTTCTTACAGAAAATATAAAAGCCATCCTTTGTACATTATTATTAGTGTCCTGTGATAGGGGTCATACTACATTTATGCCTCGCGGAGGCCTCTCAGACCTTGATGTATAGAGGGCAACACATCACCCAACATAGATCTATTTAAAATTTAAAATATAAAAGGGCTGATTATTTCAAAGATCAGAACAGGGTTTTCACACATAATACCTATACAACTGTGTTGATAGAGAGGGGAAGGATTCTAAGAGGCCCTGCATTGCACCTGCAGGTGGCTTACAAGATGTCACAGCGTAAAGGCCCTAAACCAGATAAGGGTAACAAGCCAACAACGTCTACACCTTCTGTGACTACTTTTTTTCAACCGTCAGATCCTAACTTAATAGAGACTTCCCACTCACAAGAGCAGTCTCCTCCTGAGATGCAATCAGAATATACATCTTCACAATACAGATCCCTATTAGCCCTGCCATCACAAATAGCAGATCTCCCCTCCAAATCAGATTTCGAATCGTTAAAATCCTTTATAAAAGGGGAGATGAGGGAGCTAAAGAAAGACTTAAATGATATGAGCTCCAGAATCGACTACATAGAAGAGGGGCAAGAGGCGCTCAATTCCATAGTCAGTACAAACACACAACAGTTATCCATACAGGACTCTATGGTACAGTCTCTGCAGGAAAAACTGGAAGATCTTGACAACCGGGGGAGGAGAAACAACCTCAGGATTAGGGGCATTCCTGAGGAGGTTTCCCAAGAGCAGTTAAAATCGTATGTTAAGGAGCTATTCCAATCCCTGCGCCCCAGATCACCCCCTTTGCAACATGACGACATTGAACGGATTGATAGAGCACTCAGACCTCCTTCTAAACCTCCCGCTCCACCCAGAGATGTTATTATGCGGTTCCTAAGATTCACAACTAAAGAAGAAATCTGGCAAGCGGCGAGAACAAGAAGATCCATAACATTTAAAGATCATACCTTACAAATATTTCAGGACCTCTGCCCACAAACCATACAGAGGAGGAAGGAAGTTAGATTCCTCACTAAAGCCCTACAAGAGCACGACATTAGATATCGTTGGGGCTACCCATTCAGCTTGATTATAAACCACAACGGTTCACAGATCATCTACAAGACTTTCCATTACCTAGACACCGTGACAAAGAAATTGAACATTACCATTGTGCCTCCAGCTGACAACATTTTGGAGACGTCAGCAAAGCACTCGGATAATGCCCAAGATCCCCCCAGGGAGCAACGACCTCAATGGAACAAGGTTCACCCCAAGAGAAGGAAAACAGACACTCCACCCTCGGGTCCTCCACGACCACAAGACCCCTAGCGCACACCTTACCCGACTATTTTGGTCAGGACATTAAGCCCCAGCCACTGGAATACTTTGCTCATGCTAGGGAGATGTCCCTAGCCTTCTTCTCCTTGGACTGTTCCAGATCTTGGGTAATGGGTAAGAAATTGAAAGCTGATGATCAGCAGCTGGTTTAGTTGATAAATTATCATTGTTGTAATCCTGATATGTTATGTTACCGGTTCTTCTTACTCTCTTTCTTGACTTGCAAATCCGGAATTATGGACACTGGACATCTCAGAGTTCAATTTTTGCAAATATGTAATGATGGTAACAGTTGATGTTAATATGATGCACTGGTGATGTAGGAGGGTGGTGGGGCTTGAGTTCCATTTGCCTGGTGTCTTCCAGTCTTGTCTGCACCCCCTCTCCCTCCACTACACCCCCTTTATTTCCCCCACCCCCTCTGCTCCTCCCCTCCTCCTGTAGGTCTCTATCAGAAACCTCTAAATAACAAATGTATAGTAACCAAGAGCATTAAGCAACCGCAGTTACTCCCCAGTCAAGGTGTATAGTTTTAAAAATACACTTCTTGTTAGATTAGTTTATAATTTTTGTTTATTTTTTATTACTATGATTGTACTTGCCGTATGTGTGATGCCTCATGCTTTTTATTTGTTGCCGCTCATATCCATCATGATCTACAAAGCTGAACTGTACATGATATTTGTATTTTCACTTTTGCCATTCTGTACTAATGTCGATAGATAGGTCCAACTTAAAAATCCTCTCTCATAATGTCAAGGGGTTTAATATCCCACAAAAAAGAACCATTGCTTTTAAAGATTATAAAAGGCTCAGATGTGATATTGTAATGCTACAGGAGACCCATTTCAAAAAGGGGCGAGAACCCCGTGCCTCCTTTAAGAAATTTGGCACAGCTTACTTTTCTTCTGATAGCTCTAAGCATAATGGAGTATGCACAATGATTGGCAAGGATGTCCCATTTCAAGTGACATCGGTCAATAAAGATAAAATGGGAAGATATTTAATTATTTCAGGGATATGGAATCATAAACCTATAACCTTAGCCAATATTTATGCCCCGAGCCTGGGTGACCCCGGTTTCTTCCACCAGCTTTGCAATAGGCTTCTGGAATACCCCGGAGGTGGCTTAATTGTGGGCAGTGATTTTAATGTTGCCCTGGATCCTACTATAGATTGCTCTACTGGAAAGTCTTCAGTTCCCAGCAAGACTTTGAAATTAATCAAATCCAAATTATCTACCCTGGCCGTCCATGACGTCTGGCGACTCCACCACCCAGATACAAAAGATTATACTTTTTATTCCCATCCACATCAAAACTATTCTAGAATAGACTACATGTTGACGGATGTAACCAGTCTAGCACATGTCCGAAATTCAGACATTTATCCCATAACGTGGTCAGACCATGCCATGGTTAGTTGCACATTTGATTTTCCTGCCCACGCCCCCCATTCAAGATCATGGAGGCTAGATGAATCCCTCCTGAAGGATCCATTGATACACATTCAATTAACTAAGTCTATAGAAGACTACTTTAAATTAAATAATACCCCTGATATTTGCCAGCAACACATCTGGAACGCTCATAAATGCGTACTCAGAGGCGAGTTGATTGCCCTGAAAGCATCCAAACTAAAACAACAGCAATACTACTTAGCTTCCCTACTTACAGATTTAACTAAACTTCAAGACATACACAAAAGGTTCCCTAAGGACCATTCCCTCCTTGAAAGTCTAGAACACAAGCGACTGCAGCTCAATTGTTATCTGGGGAAAGAGGCTAAGCGCAATGCGCTTTTCCTTAAAAAAACATATTACGAAGGTGCCAACAAACAAGGTAAACTGCTGGCCAGACAGCTCCGAAAAAAAACTCTTAGCAGGTACATTTTACATATTAGGGATGACAGGGGGAACGACCGGCATACATCAAAAGACATAGCGGACAGTTTTAGACACTACTACAACTCACTATACAATTTATCCACAGACATACCTTCCCCAACGAGTGTGGCTATACAAGACTATTTGACACAATTAAATCTACCCCAAATTAGTGAAGAACAGAGAAACAACCTAGACGCGCCCTTTTCAACAGAAGAGATCAAGCTAGCGATTAAATCATTGAAAGCTGGGAAATCCCCAGGCCCGGATGGGTTTAGTAATGCCTATTATATAACTTTTAAAGACCTTTTGACACCACATCTCTTGGCATACTTTCATAGTATAGACCAGGATAAACCTTTCCCCCCCTCGGCCCTGCAAGCCACCATATCGCTAATCCCGAAACCAAACAAACCTAGCACATCAATCTCAAACTATAGACCGATTTCTCTTCTGAATACAGATATAAAGATTTTTGCTAAGCTTATAGCCAACAGACTCAATTTAATTTTACCCGAACTTATACATCAAGACCAAGTGGGCTTTGTACCTTGCCGTGAGGCAAGAGATAATACAGTGCGCAACTTGCACCTGCTATGGCATGCTAAAACGACCCAAACCCCTTCACTCTGGATTTCTACTGATGCAGAAAAGGCCTTCGACAGAGTCGGATGGCCTTTTCTGCAGGCGACACTACAGGCCTTCGGTTTCAGTGAAAAAACAACACATAGAATATTTGCGCTATATAACAAACCCAACGCCAGAATTGCCCTCAACGGAATTCTGTCGCATCCGCTCCAAATCACAAATGGCACCAGGCAAGGTTGCCCGCTTTCCCCCCTACTTTTTACTTGCCTCATTGAAACCCTAGCGACCAAAATTAGATTAAATAAAAATATCCAAGGTCTAAGAGTAGAGGGCGACGAATACAAGATGTCACTCTTTGCGGATGACATCCTTTTTTCCCTAACAGAGCCAGCTGAGTCAATCCCCTACTTATTAGAAGAGCTGGCGGTATTCCACGACCTCTCCAATTTTAAAGTCAATCAAAGTAAATCTGAAATGCTAGGCGTAGCCATTACTCCCCAAATGGAAGATGCGATTACTAAAATATGCCCGTTTAAATGGAATAAAGACTCCCTAAAATACTTAGGGATACAATTAGCAGTTAACTTTGACATGCTGTTCAAATTAAATTATGTTACAATTAAAAACGCCCTAATGCGAGATCTCTCTTCATGGACTAGGAAGCCTCTGTCCTGGCTAGGGAGGATTAATACAATTAAAATGAACATTTTCCCACGACTGTTATACATCATGCAGACACTCCCCATACAACTACCTGGTACATACATATCACAGATGCAACAGTTGTTTAGCTCGTTCATTTGGAACAGACGTCCTCCTAGGATAAACAAATCCATAATGTCACGTCCAATAACCCAAGGGGGACTGGGAGTCCCGGATATCGATTCTTACCGGAGGTCCATATTTCTTCAAAGAATTTTAGACTGGAGGATTCATAGGGGCCATAAGAGATGGATCTCATTAGAAGAGAACCTAAATGTGGGCTTTAACCTCCCCTCTCTCTGTTGGAACCCTAAGTTTCACTTACTCTGCAAACAAATTAACAACCCGATTACACAAGAAACATTAAGAATCTGGGATTCTACCAATAAGACTAACCCATATCTATCCTCTTGTCCAGGCCCATTAACATCAATCATTCACAATAGCGAGTTCTCCCTGTTATCCTTAGCCAGGAATACAGAAATACAGATTAGGGATGAGGGGGTTTCGCTTATGTCCCTCACCAGTAACGACCAGGTGAGATCTCAGGAACAATTGGTAGATGCTGGTCATGGCTGGGCTAGAAATTGGTTTACATATAGGAGGACACATCATTATATTACGACACATGAGCACTACATAAACATGGCACGACCACTGACCAACATTGAGAAAGTATATACTGCCTCACCGCCAGTTAAGCATAGCCTTTCCCATATTTACAATATCATCACCCAGTTGCCACCGGGCAATCTACCACGCTCTATTGAGATGTGGGAGAGGGAGCTAGGGGTAGTCATCACTCCACAGGTGGCGACAAACATTTTTCACAACACCAAATCTGCCTCCACATCAGCATCCATTAAGGAATTAAACTATAAAATACTACATGGTTGGTATCTGACTCCCAAAAGGATCCATAAACTTTTTCCACAAACTACCAATCGCTGTTGGCGATGTGGCCATGTAGGTAGTGGTTTGGGTCACATGTGGTGGTGGTGTTCCCAGATAAACATGTTATGGCGATCTATAATCAATGAGATAGAATATATCTTTCAAACTGTTCTCCCACTAGACCCTCTCGTGTGGCTATTAAACAAACCAGTCAAATTGCCCCAATCCCTCTTTAAGCCACTTCTAAAAATTATGACAAACAGTTTGAAGGTTCTGATAGCGCAAAACTGGAGATCATCAGAGATTCCCTCCCTGGGCCTGTGGCGTAGCAAGGTCACGGACCTGATTGAATTAGAAGAGTATGGTTCTTATCTACATGATAAACGGGAGCAATTCATTGAATTACAAATAACCTGGGAAAATTATATAAAGAACGTAAAGTTTCAGCATATACCACTTGACAACGACTAGAGATATAGGAATTGTTATTTACACAGATTAGGCTTACATATGAGTACAGTTTATGATTAGTTTTTAAGATGGAGCTGTGTACGTATTGAGATAGGCATTGAGACACTACGGCGGCTGTAATTGCTAGACTTGTATTGTTTGTTTTTATTTTTGTTAAGAAGGAGAAAAAGGTTAAAATGAGAATCCAGGATACGTGATTTTTCACCTTGAAACTTTTGTACACAGGGTGGTTCTGTCTTCCCCTGCAGCACTGACCAAATGACTGTTATTATTGTTTTATTTGTGTTTGTCTGTTGTGCTGACCTCTCTGTATTTTGGATTCTTAATAAAAAATGATTTGAAAAAAAAAAAAAAAAAAACTCCGCCTCAAAGGATTACAGCTCATTCTACTAGGCCAGTTTCTACTTCCTGGGCATTTAGGAATGAAGCTTCGGTTGATCAGATTTGCAAAGCAGCAACTTGGTCTTCTTTGCATACTTTTACTAAATTCTACCATTTTGATGTGTTTTCTTCTTCTGAAGCAGTTTTTGGTAGAAAAGTTCTTCAGGCAGCTGTTTCAGTTTGATTCTTCTGCTTATAATTTCAGTTTTTTTCATTATAAGATTGAAACTTTATTTTGGGTGTGGATTATTTTCAGCGGAATTGGCTGTCTTTATTTTATCCCTCCCTCTCTAGTGACTCTTGCGTGGAAGATCCACATCTTGGGTATTCATTATCCCATACGTCACTAGCTCATGGACTCTTGCTAATTACATGAAAGAAAACATAATTTATGTAAGAACTTACCTGATAAATTCATTTCTTTCATATTAGCAAGAGTCCATGAGGCCCACCCTTTTTGTGGTGGTTATGATTTTTTTGTATAAAGCACAATTATTCCAATTCCTTATTTTTTATGCTTTCGCACTTTTTGTCTTATCACCCCACTTCTTGGCTATGCGTTAAACTGATTTGTGGGTGTGGTGAGGGGTGTATTTATAGGCATTTTGAGGTTTGGGAAACTTTGCCCCTCCTGGTAGGAATGTATATCCCATACGTCACTAGCTCATGGACTCTTGCTAATATGAAAGAAATGAATTTATCAGGTAAGTTCTTACATAAATTATGTTTTTTCTTCGTTCTCTTGCTATCTTTATTTGAAAAGGCAGTAATGAAAGCTTTGGAGCCGGCCTATTTTTGTTCAGTACCCTGGATATGGCTTGCTGATTGGTGTCTGCATTTAGCCATCCAATCAGCAAGCGCAACCCAGGTTCTCAACCTAAAATGGGCCGGCTCCAAAGCTTTTATTCCTGCTTTTTCAAATAAAGATAGCAAGAGAATGAAGAAAGATTGATAATAGAAGTAAATTAGAAAGCTGCTTAAAATTGCATGCTCTATCCGAATCATGAAATAAAAGATTTGGGTTTAGTATCCCTTTAAAGCTTGGAGAAGAGAATTAGGAAGAGTGATCACTGAACAGGAGTTTGAGTGCTATTAATATGATGA
This sequence comes from Bombina bombina, assembly GCF_027579735.1. Lineage (NCBI taxonomy): Eukaryota > Metazoa > Chordata > Amphibia > Anura > Bombinatoridae > Bombina > Bombina bombina. The sequence goes on from NC_069509.1 coordinate 157,078,809, forward strand.
AGAAGACCATGCACTGTGTTACAGTACTAGAAGACTATATTAAATTGCTACTGAAATTGCATAGAACGCCCACGTGTTTAGCTAAAATGTTTCCGATGACCTCACCCCAATGCCCAATAGGCTCTGACTTACAAATCTGGTGGGATTGTCCGAAACATACTCCCCTATGGAAGGATATAGAGTCTTTTTTGAGCTCCCTCAATATTATCTCAACTCTCTCTCTCCCTTATGTGCCCTTCACCATGTGATAGATAATGTGTTCCCTGACACGGCAAGGAGAATGATGTTATTTATTTTAACCACTACAAAGCTATGTATTGCATGAGACTGGAAAAGCAGGACCCCCACCACTAGCTAAAGTGTGTGCTCTGGTTGATTATATGGCCATCATGGTGAAACATTTCTACAATTCACAAGATAGGATAGCATACCTCCCAACATTTCAAAATTCAAAAGAGGGACAATTGTGATATGTGGTGGGCAGGAGCAGGGATGGGGCTTAAAAAAAATCATAAGACCAAAGTAATATAAATAAAATTCTAATTAAAGTCATATCTTTTAGTACTCTTAGGCAGCAAATCAAACACAAGCTCAAGCCACTGGTATAGCTATGTGAGCTCTGTATTTAATTAGCCTTTGTAGAGACAGTGCTAAATATTTTTATCTTAATTGGGCATTTAATAATAGATTCTTTAAAACTGCTCTCTGCATTCCCCATTAATATTCTAGATTCTGGCCTTTAAAGTCAGCAAAAATGCACAGTAACACAAGCTACACATATACATGTACACGCACTTAAATACACAGAAACACACACTACATAGCATACACTTATACATGCAGATACACACACACATTACATCACTTACACTTATACATGCAGATATACACACACACACACTACATAGCATACACTTACACTTGCAGATACACACACACTACATAGCATACACTTACACTTGCAGATACACACATTACATCACTTACACTTATACATGCAGATATACACACACACACACACACTACATAGCATACACTTACACTTGCAGATACACACACACTACATAGCATACACTTACACTTGCAGATACACACACACTACATAGCATACACTTATACATGCAGATACACACACTGCACAGCATACACTTATACATGCAGATACACACACACACACACTACATAGCATACACTTATAAATGCAGATACACACACTACATAGCATACACTTATAAATGCAGATACACACACACTACATAGCTTACACTTATACATGCAGATACGCACACACTTATACATACAGATACACACACACTTATACATACAGATACACACACACACTACATAGCATACACTTATACATGCAGATACACACACTACATAGCTTACACTTATACATGCAGATACACACACTACATAGCTTACACTTATACATGCAGATACACACACACTACACAGCATACACTTATACATGCAGATACACACACACATTACATCACTTACACTTATACATGCAGATATACACACACTACATAGCTTACACTTATACATGCAGATAGACACACACTACATAGCTTACACTTATACATGCAGATAGACACACACACACTACACAGCATACACTTATACATGCAGATACACACACACATTACATCACTTACACTTATACATGCAGATACACACACACACTACATAGAATACACTTATACATGCAGATACAAACACACTACACAGCATACACTTATATATACAGATACACACACTACATAGCTTACACTTATACATGCAGATATACACACACACGTGCTACATAGCATACAGTTATACGTGCATATACACACACAATACACAGCATACATTTATACATGCAGATACACACACTACATAGCTTACACTTATACATGCAGATACACACACTACACAGCATACACTTATACATACAGATACACACACACACTACATAGCTTATACTTATACATGCAGATACACACACACTACATGGCTTACATTTATACATGCAGATACACACACACACTACACAGCATACACTTATACATACAGATACACACACACACACACTACATAGCTTACACTTATACATGCAGATACACACACTACATAGCTTACACTTATACATGCAGATAGACACACACACACTACATAGCATACACTTATACATGCAGATACACACACTACATAGCTTACACTTATACATGCAGATAGACACACACACACTACATAGCATACACTTATACATGCAGATACACACACTACATAGCTTACACTTATACATGCAGATACACACACTACATAGCTTACACTTATACATGCAGATACACACACACTTCATAGCTTACATTTATACATGCAGATACACACACTACATAGCATACATATATACATGCAGATACACACACACACTCATACATGCAGATACACACACACTACATAGCATCACTTATACATGCAGATTTACACACACACTTATACATACAGATACACACACACTACATAGCTTACACTTATTGTCATACTCTGCAAGGGAGCAGGTTCAGGAGTTGGGAGCTGTTGTGCAGAGGTTTAAGGTTCTGGGGTTAAAGTTGTGTTTTGTCTGCGTGTGTCTTTCCTTTTTGGCATAATTAAACAGTTACAAGGTTTTAGGAAATAAAAGGTGATGGTTTTATTTATGCAGAGATATGCAATTAGATAAGACAATGACTATAGGCTGTAGTATTAGGCAGGAATACCGATCTTTGTAATAACAGGCAGGATACTTGCATATGCGGTAGATTGGAACTGTGTAATAACAGGCTGGAATGCAGAGCTTTGTATAACAGGCAGGATACTTGTATATGCTGTAGACTGGGACTGTGTTATAACAGGCAGGAATGCAGAGCTTTGTAATAACAGACAGGATACTTGCATATGCTGTAGACTGGAACTGTCTAATAACAGGCAGGAATGCAGAGCTTTGTATAACAGGCAGGATACTTGCATATTCTGTAGACTGGAACTGTGTAATAACAGGCAGGAATGCAGGGCTTTGTATATCAGGCAGGATATTTGCATATGCTGTAGACTGGAACTGTATAACAGGCAGGAATGCAGGGCTTTGTAATAACAGACAGGATACTTGCATATGCTGTAGACTGGAACTGTGTAATAACAGGCAGGAATGAAGAGCTTTGTATAACAGGCAGGAGACTTGCATATGCTGTAGACTGGAACTGTGTAATAACAGGCAGGAATGCAGTGCTTTGTATATCAGGCAGGATACTTGCATATGCTGTAGACTGGAACTGTGTAATAACAGGCAGGAATGCAGAGCTTTGTATATCAGGCAGGATATTTGCATATGCTGTAGACTGGAACTGTGTAAAAACAAACAGGAAACTTGAATAGACTGCAAACTGGAACTCTATAGTATCAGGTAACAAGCAAGCAAAAGTACCTGAGTCAGTCTTTAGGAAATAGAAAATTAGGCAAGATCAATTGCCAGGAAAACAGTCCAAAAAGTGAAAACACAGTGCCAAGGGAATATCCAGAAAAGTAGTCAGGAAATGAAGCAGAAATCAGGAAATCCAACAAGTCTGTATTTCACTCAGGAAACAGGACCAGAGGGTCTTTCAGAGTATAACACTCAATGTCAAGGCCCAGAACTGCAAGCAAACCTCCCAAATATAGCAGGCTGCTGATTATATGATTTGTTTCAGCTGGTAAGCAGGTGGAGTTAGAGAGCCAAAGTTGCAGCAAACAGAAAAGCCCAATAGTCTTAGCCTGTGATCAAGTCATCTGGTGGAAAAGAGGTAAGACAACAGGCTGGGAAAGAACAGCAGCAGAAATAGACACAGGTTCAATTCTAGGCTGGATCATGACACTTATACATGCAGATATACACAAACACTACACTTAAAAAAATCATAAGACCAAAGTAATGTAAATTAAGTCACATCTTTTAATACTCTTAGGCAGCAAATCAAACACAAGCTCAAACCACTGGTATAGCTATGTGAGCTCTGAATTTAATTAGCCTTTGCAGAGACAGTGCTAAATATTTTTATCTTAATTGGGCATTTAATAATATATTCTTTAAAACTGCTCTCGGCATTCCCCATTAATATTCTAGATTCTGGCCAACTTATAATATTGTTCGTGTATATTACTGTTCAATTTATTGTCTTAGCTAATATTGATTACTTTGAATAGACTATCGCTACTATATCATCCATGTGCATTATAAAAGTATAAAATAATAAAATCTTGGACTTTGAAAACACCAATAATGGGTTTTGAGGACTGATAACACAAGTTACGTCTTGAGGATCACCTATCCCTAGAAGAGATCACCAAATTACCCTTCCTTCAAAAATTTTGACATATTAGATATGGACATTTCTGACCTGTACTATACATGTCGTCTCCATTTATCTGTCCTCTTTTGCAGTTTTAATTTCTTGATGTGTTGTAACTGAATATTATTGTTTCAATTATTTTTTTTATCCTTGCCACTTCCCCTACCCTTCCATTAGTTATTTGCCTTTGATCACAAGAGGTCGGCAGAGAGACGTTCTCTGTAAAAGAAGAAATTGAGTTTATAACTTAGATTGTCTCTCACTGAGAGCCAGGGTTGATATAGCCATGTAAATGTCAATAGAGTATTGGTATATTTAATACTGGTCAACGCTGGAACTCCCATGCCTCTTTCCAGTTTCTTAACCTTAATCCCCTGTCTGATAATGTGGTGTGACTCACACTAAATTACTGACTTATCTTGGGTAAGTTGTCCCCTCTCTTATAGCAACTTGTCTAATAGAGAGGAGGTGTAAGATCGTGTCCCTGTGTGTTTACTGAATGCACATTTAAATCCCATTTGTAGCAGGCGGTGTCCTGGTATAAGCAAACCGGTATAGCCGGTACCCAGCCAAACCTCGGGAGACACTTATATGGCTGAGAGGGGAGCTCATCACTTGTGCCGTTATAGAGGACTCAGATGCGCATTTCAGTCCTAGTGATGGGTCCCTTAACACCCAGACATGTATCACACAGGATTGTTGGCGAAACATCCGCACTAGAATATGATACCGGTACTCTAGTTTCATAGAACACCTTGTGGGCTATAATCACTACTACAGTCTGCATGCCTTTTGTTGATACAGGCCGCAGCGGTGGGTGGAGACGCAGCTTCCCACCGTAGACAGCGCTTTCGTGCAATTTCCGCTTCAGATCCACTGCACAACAGACCTGTGGGAGAACAGTAGCAACGTTGCTCAGCTGAATCAGAGGTGGTTAGACGCCCTAAACAGGACTTAATGGGGACAGTTGATTTGTGCATTGGAAGCCTGTGGTACCCAACTGTAAAGCTCTTGATTGTTACCACAATTTTCATTACACACCACAATATTATGGATGACTCTATATTAAAGGGTTAGAAAGTCTAAAACTACTTCTTTAAAATACATTATAATAATTAGAAATATAAATTGAATAAAACATACCTAGTTTGACTTGTCAGTCTAGGGGTGGTTATAATACCTAAATCCGATTTGATGCTGCTGCTCCGTGTCATCCTCTAACTCTGATTGCACTGAATCTGCTGAGTCCGCTCCGTCTTCTGTGCTCTGGTGCGCTCCTCCACCTAGGGTGATGACTTGCCTACAGACGCGTGAATTCATATCTATTGAAACTGTGCATGCAGGCCGCCAGGATTGTTCTAGTCAGGTAGAACACCGTAATACCCTGGGCATAATGAGGATCCCGAGGGGTTTGGCAGCAATAAGATTTTCATATGGAAAATACTGAAAAACTACAAAAAACTTAATACCTGTTATTTGCATTTGTTAAAATGCTTTTAACAATGTTTTTAATGCTGGTAAAAATATTTTTGGGTTAACTTTCCCTTTAATAGAGAGTCTGGAGGAATCCTCCTCGTTATTTTCCGCTTAAAATAATAAATGCATGCTTTGCAAATTAAATACTGTGTACCCCCCAGGAACAATTATGCAATTGTTGCCTTACATACATCCTGACGTCTTATTCAGGAAGCCCAACCGGACAGTCCGCTGAGGAATTTCAGCACTCCATGTCTTCAGCAGGCCCTGCTGTGGCTTCTTAAAGGCCGGCTGATATGGCCCTCCCTGTCCAACAGCCCATGAATGCGACCATGGTGGCCCAGACCAGTGCGAAAATAGTGGCACAACCCCGGGATTTCCCTTCTGAAGGAAAGTCGGAAGAGGACTCTGAGAAGGGTATGATTAGTTTCAAAGTGGAGCAACTCAGGCGTCTGCTTAAAAGGGTTCTATCTACCATGGGGGTTCAGGTTCAGAGACTTGAATCAGTATTTAGACCTAGGATCCCAGAGGTATTTCCTGTATCCCCTTTTATAGCAAAGATCATTTCCAAGGAATGGGAGAGACCAGGGGTTCCTTTAACCCCTTTTGCAAAAATTGAGGGATATCTAAAAAGGGTGTTCCTACAGTCGGGTGCTCTGTTTCAACCAGTGGTGGGAATAGCCACTGTGACAGGGGCTGCCAAGCTCAGGTGGGAATCTTTAGAGGACCAAATTAATCCTGCAAAGAACTAGACTTGTGCATGATCGAAAAATTTGTTTTGGTTCGGATTGATTCAGATTTTTTCGAATTACGGTTCGGATCGATTCGAATTCGGAAAAATTTGAATGAATTTATTTCGGATTCGTTTCGGATTAATTTGGATTTGAATAAATTTGGCTGGATTCGGTTCGGTTCAGAAATTCGGAATTTCGGTATGTGTTAGGTGGGATGTGCTGTGTATTAGACTAGTATTATGTACTGCATATTAGGTGTAACCCATAGCAGAGTGATATAACCTAATATACTGTACAATACTAGTGTAATCCATGGCCATCCGAATTTACAGAATAAATCCAAACTAATTTGGATTTATTCGGTAGATTCGGTACTACCGTAATTCGGAAATTCGAATCCGAATCTCAGAATTTCACAAATTCGTCCGAATTTCGATTCGGAGCGAATTGAACCGCACATGTCTAGTATGTAACATCAGAAGCTAATTTTGAATAACTGGGAATAGATACACCTCTGTTGGGAGGTGTGTGTTTTTGAAATTAATGCTGATTAATTAGGTTCAGTATATATCTCAGGACTCTCAGTTAGGAAACATATGCCTGATGAAACAGCATGGTAGCTGAGAAACGCGTTGCATAAATTTATGAATTTACGCATTATTTTTATTACATAGTGTTACTGTTGTGCTCTGTATGTTTTAAATACAGCATTTTAATAAAAGCAAGGATTTTTTTATCATCTATTCCGACTGAGAGCTTGAGTTATTCTCCCTGAGGAGACGCCCTACACTGAGGTGTATGGAATCCTAAGAGCAGTGAGCTGGGGCACAGAGATATCCCAGCAGGCAAAACTAAGCACGAGTGGGTGCTGCCCTCTTTGTGAGTACCCGTCTAAACATCTAGTTGATTGCTTGTTTTGTAAACTGTATTACACCTGGAGGCGCCCTTTCTTTTTGTGTACTCCCACAGAATTTGTTCTGCAATCTTCTTATAGCCTAGGCCATCTTTATGTAGAGCAACAATTCTTTTTTTCAGATCCTCAGAGATTTCTTTGCCATGAGGTGCCATGTTGAACTTCCAGTGACAAGTATGAGAGAGTGTGAGAGCGATAACACTAAATTTAACACACCTGCTCCCCATTCACACCTGAGAACTTGTAACACTAACGAGTCACATGACACCGGGGAGGGAAAATTACTAATTTTGCCCAATTTGGACATTTTCACTTAGTGGTGTACTCACTTTTGTTGCCAACTGTTTAGACATTAATGGCTGTGTGTTGAGTTATTTTGAGGGGACAGCAAATTTACACTGTTATACAGGCTGTACACTCACTACTTTACATTATTATTATTATCAGGTATTTGTAGAGCGCCAACAGATTCCGCAGTGCTGTAAACATAGTTGGTGTACAGGATAGCTTTTATAGGGGTCAAGTGGGTAGAGGGCCCTGCCGAGAGTTTCACTGTTGTAGTCGGCTCTTATGAAGCGATCTGTAAACAGCTAGGCCCATAGGCTTACATTCTAAGGGGTTCAAGGGGAAAGCAATGGAGTTAGGAAGGTTAGTGTTGGTTGTATGCATCCCTGAATAGTAGAGTTTTTAGGGAGAGCTTTAAGATGTTAAAACTAGGGGAGAGTCTTATGGAGCAAGGCAGGGAATTCCACAAGATGGGGGCCAGTCTGGAGAAGTCCTGTAAACGGGAATGTGAGGAAGTAACAAGAGAGGAGGAGATCCTGAGCTGATCAAAGGGGACGGAAGGGAGAGTATCTAGAGACAAGTTCTAAGATGTAGGGGGGAGCAGTGCAGTTGAGAGCTTTATATGTCAGGGTGAGGATTTTATGTTTAATCCTAGAGGCAAGAGGAAGCCAGTGAAGTGATTGGCAGATAGGTGCAGCAGATGAAGAGTGACGAGTAAGGAAGATGAGCCTGGCAGAGGCATTCATAATGGATTGTAAAGGAGCTATGCGGCAGCTCGGTAGATCAGAGAGGACGGAGTTGCAGTAGTAGAGGCGGGAAAGGATGAGAGAGTGGATTAAAATCTTGGTTGTATCTTGTGTAAGGAAATGTCTAATTTTAGCAATGTTTTTAAGGTGGAAGCGGCAGGCTTTAGCCAAGGACTGAATGTGAGGAGTGAAGGAAAGATCTGAGTCAAGTGTGACCCCAAGACATCGGGCGTGCGGGGTAGGGGTAATGATGGAATTATCAACAGTTATAGAAATTTTGGGGGTGGAGACAATGGAAGAAGGGGGAAAAATAAGGAGTTCAGTTTTGGAGAGATTTAGCTTAAGGTAGTGAGAGGACATCCAAGATGAGATGTGAGATAGACAGTTAGTGACACGGGTTAGTAAGGAAGGAGGTAGGTCTGGTGCAGAGAGGTAGATTTGAGTGTCATCGGCATACAAATGGTATTGAAACCCATGGGACTTTATTAAGGAACCTAGTGACGACGTGTAGATTGAAAAGAGAAGGGGACCAAGGACAGAGCCTTGAGGTACCCCAACAGAAAGTGGTAACGGGGCAGAGGATGCTCCGGAGAAGGCTACACTAAATGTACGGTTAGTCAGATAGGAAGAGAACCATGAGAGGGCTGTGTCACAGATGCCGAAGGATTGGAGGGTTTGGAGCAGAAGAGGGTGGTCAACAGTGTCAAAGGCTGCAGACAGGTCAAGGAGGATAAGCAGAGAGAAGTGGCCTTTGGATTTTGCTGTAAGTAGGTCATTGGTAACCTTGACAATTGCTGTCTCTGTAGAGTGATGGGAACGAAATCCAGATTGCAGTGGGTCAAGAAGAGAGTTTAGTGTAAGGAAATGAGATACACGTGCATAAACTAGCTTTTCGAGGAGTTTTGAGGCAAGAGGGAGTAGGGAAATAGGGCGGTAGTTGGAAGGTGAGGTTGGATCGAGGGAAGGTTTTTTGAGGATAGGTGTGACCAGTGCATGTTTTAGAGATGAGAGAAATATACCAGTGCTGAGGGAGAGGTAGAAAATGTGTGTGAGTATGGGGTTGAGGGTAGAAGAGAGGGAGGGGAGTAGCTGTGAGGGGATGGGGTCAAGGGGACAGGTAGTGAGTTGGGAGGACAGTATAAGGGCAGAAACTTCATCCTCATTAACAGGACAAAAGAGCTGCATTTTTGGATATTTGGGTTTTGGGTGATCGTGAGCTTTTGAGGGGGTGGGAAATTGGAAGTATGTTGAGAGCTGATTTCACTTCTGATGGAGTCAATTTTGTTGTTGAAGTGGCTGGCAAAATCTTGAGCTGAGAGAGAGGTTGTGTTAGGAGGTGGGGGTGGGCGGAGAAGAGTGTTGAACGTTTAGGGTTAGAGGAAAGAGTAGAGATGAGATTAGAAAAATATTGTTGCTTATAAAGATTAAGGTCAGAATGGTAGGAGTTCAGGATGAACTTGTAGTGAAGAAAGTCAGCTGAACTCCGAGATTTCCTCCAATGTCGCTCAGCAGTATGGGGAGCATCTGCGTAGGTATCATGTCAGAGGAGTATGCCAGGGCTGAGGATGAGAGTGTGGTTTCTGAGCTAAGGTTGGAGGGGCCAGAGTGTCAATGACCGATGTAAGGGTAGAATTATACTGGCAGATAGATTGGTCAGGGGAGGAAAAGGAGGTGATGGATGAGAGGAGAGGTTTGAGAGAGCTAGTGAGCTGATGCAGATCTAATGATTTAATGCTTCTGTGAAGTTTGGTGTAAGGGGTAGAGGGAGGGGGAGATGTAGGTAGGGAAGTGATGTTGCAAGTTAGGAGATGATGGTCAGAAAGAGCAAAAGGGGAGTTTGTTAAATTTGAAAGAGTGCATCGATAGGTGAAAGTCAGATCAAAGGAATGACCATCTTTGTGAGTGGGAGAGTCAGTCCATTGTGACAGGCCGAAAGAGGAAGTGAGTTGAAGAAGTTGTTTTGCAGAGGAGGCAGTGGGATTGTCAAGAGGGATGTTAAAGTCGCCAAGAATGAGGGCAGGGGTGTCTGAGGAAAGGAAATAAGGAAGCCAGGCAGCAAAGTGATCTAAAAATTGAGTTGGGGAGCCAGGGGGGGGCGGTATATGACCGCAACACGTATAGAGAGGGGAGAGAATAACCGAATCATGTGTGCTTCAAATGAAGCAAATGTGAGTGAAGAGAAGGGCTGTATTTGTTGGAAGGTGCAAGGAGAGGAAAGTAAAATACCGACACCACCTACTTGTCTATTGCCAGACCTCGGAGTGTGGCTGATATGGAGACCCCCATGTGACAGTGAAGCAGTGGATGCTGTGTCTGAAGGAGAGAGCCAGGTTTCTGTAAGAGCCAAAAGGTTAAGAGAGTGGGAGATAAAGAGATCATGGATAGAAGTGAGCTTGTTGCAAACAGAGTGAGAGTTCCAGAGTGCACAAGTGAAGGGGGAGGGCTTTTTAGATGTAAGAGGAATGTGATTAAGGTTACCAGAGTTTGGTTTATGGAGTCTATTGAAAGGCACACAAGGAAGTGAAAGGCTAGGAGGTTGTGAGGGACCAGGATTAGGGGAGATGTCGCCAGCAGCTAGTATGAGCAAGAGGGAGAGTGACATGAGATGAGAAACAGATTTGCAGTAGTGAGACTGTTTTTTGGCTGAAGTGCAGGGAGGAGATAGAGTGTTTAGGAATAGGTAAAGTTCATGAGTACAAAAGTAAGGTGAGTATAAGAGAGATGGGCTAATGAACAGTGCAGGTGGAGAGGGAGAAGGAGTAATTGAGTAATGTAGTTTGTTATAGAGACAAGAGGTAGCAAAAAGGAATATGATATTGAGCATTATTATGAAAATGGGAACCAAGTAAACACATAAGACACAGTGTTAAAGCAGCACTTGCAAAAGGATACAATGAGATACATAAAACATAGTATTACAAGAGTACTTGCCTTGTGTCTTGCCCCTTGCCCAATCCTTGTGTAATTCTTGTATAATTCTTAAAAATTAGTGCCACACTTATAAAATGTTCACTTTGAAAATGTGAACATATGCTATTGTTAAAAAGTACACTGCCCTGTAAGCAATGCACCCCTGTGCAATGCACTTCCTCAAACTAGCATTACATTACATTGTAGCAAAGTGTCATTCCTTCAGTGTTGTCACATGAAAAGAATTAATAAAAGATTTACAAAAATATGAGGGGTGGACTCACTTTTGTGAGATACTGTATATATTTAATATATATTAATATAATACATATTAATAGATACCTAATTGTTTTACCAATAACTTGTCTTGTTTGAGGACAGGGTAATATTTCTTTATCTCTGTTGCTGCCTCTATGTAGGTTGTAATAAATCCTATTCCTTGATTTGAGGAGTTCTTATTATTGATTGTTATTATTATTATTATTGATTTGGAAAGAAGGCTATTTCTATCCAACTTTTTTTAATGCTTTTGTAAGCATTGTAAATTAATTTCCTAGGATATTTCTTTATCGTAATCCTCTAGTTTGCAACAATTGCTGCAAGATATAGACCTATTCTTGATAGAGAACAGGAATAAGAGGAAGTTCTGCCTTTACATGTTTTTATCTACTTGACTGCAAAGGGCTCCAATGCACTTATATTATGTCTATATATGTGTACATATATACACATATATGAATACATATATACACATATAAATACATATTTGAATACATATATACACATATAAATACATACATGAATACATATATACACATATAAATACATATTTGAATACATATATACACATATAAATACATACATGAATACATATATACACATATAAATACATATATACACATATAAATACATATGAATACATATATACACATATAAATACATATTTGAATACATATATACACATATAACAACATACATGAATACATATATATACATATAAATACATATTTCAATACATATATACAGGGAGTGCAGAATTATTAGGCAAATGAGTATTTTGACCACATCATCCTCTTTATGCATGTTGTCTTACTCCAAGCTGTATAGGCTCGAAAGCCTACTACCAATTAAGCATATTAGGTGATGTGCACAGGGCCGGATTTCCCATTAGGCACAGTAGGCATGTGCCTACAGGCGCCTTGCAGTGAGGGGCGCCTGCCTGTCAATAATAAAAAAAAAAAAAAAAAAAAAAAAAAATTTTTTTTTTTTTTTTTTTTTTTTTTTTATGAGGGCATTTATTTTAGTAAGAATTGTGCTGCCAGGTGCCTACAAAGTCGAGTGTTTCATTGGGAATATGTTACAGCAGTTGAGGGAGCCATGAAGGAGAGAGGGGCAAAGATTAAAACTAAACCCCTCCCATTGAATTTCTAAATTCTAATTTTAAACACATTTGTTGACCCCTGGATTACATATAATCTACAACATTCCATGTTTTCCTTTGAGAGCAACATCATATGATATTTATATTTCAGAACAAAATAAATGTAACATCTGTGTGTGTTTGTACCAAAAATATCAGAGTTTACAAGATTTTTTTCCCTACATTTTATATTTTCTTCCACTGGCTGCACAGGTTGTTGATGGTGATGAGCTTGCATGCTGCTAGTTTTAATATTGCTATTGTTTACACAAAACTGTGTTTGACTCCAACAAAATGTTAAGCACATAGTCAAAGTCATCTCCAGAAAAGCAATACACTAATGGCTTGTCAATAAACATGTCCTATGAGCCCATCTGGGTCTGCACAGATGTGTATTGCTGTCTCAGAACTGACATTGACTATGTGTTTAACTCTTTTGCAAGAGGCTAACACACTTCTCTGCAAGCACTAGTGCAATAATAAAATGCCCAGCAAACTGTCACATTTGATGTCCCTTTAAATAGGGTTTTCTTTAGAATATTTTGCATTAAAAGTTTAACATGATTTGTTTTTGTTATACATAATAGAAATTGTATGGCCATTTGAGTCAAGTGAATATTGATTTTTGGTGTAGCTTCCATTACAACAAATATTGCAATTGGTGTGTGTATTTGTGTATCTCCATAAAAGGGAAAATGTAATTTTACATCTAATATTTATTTTTAGTTGTCCTAAATAATAATAAAAAAAAGTCCTCATTTTTTCCACTTTTTTCTAGGGGGGGTGGGGGGGGTGGGGGGGGCGCTTCAGGTTTTTGTGCCTACAGGCACCTGAGATGTAAATCCGGCCCTGGATGTGCATCTCTGTAATGAGAAGGGGTGTGGTCTAATGACATCAACACCCTATATCAGGTGTGCATAATTATTAGGCAACTTCCTTTCCTTTGGCAAAATGGGTCAAAAGAAGGACTTGACAGGCTCAGAAAAGTCAAAAATAGTGAGATATCTTGCAGAGGGATGCAGCACTAAAATTGCAAAGCTTCTGAAGCGTGATCATCGAACAATCAAGCGTTTCATTCAAAATAGTCAACAGGGTCGCAAGAAGCGTGTGGAAAAACCAAGGCGCAAAATAACTGCCCATGAACTGAGAAAAGTCAAGCGTGCAGCTGCCAAGATGCCACTTGCCACCAGTTTGGCCATATTTCAGAGCTGCAACATCACTGGAGTGCCCAAAAGCACAAGGTGTGCAATACTCAGAGACATGGCCAAGGTAAGAAAGGCTGAAAGACGACCACCACTGAACAAGACACACAAGCTGAAACGTCAAGACTGGGCCAAGAAATATCTCAAGACTGATTTTTCTAAGGTTTTATGGACTGATGAAATGAGAGTGAGTCTTGATGGGCCAGATGGATGGGCCCATGGCTGGATTGGTAAAGGGCAGAGAGCTCCAGTCCGACTCAGACGCCAGCAAGGTGGAGGTGGAGTACTGGTTTGGGCTGGTATCATCAAAGATTAGCTTGTGGGGCCTTTTCGGGTTGAGGATGGAGTCAAGCTCAACTCCCAGTCCTACTGCCAGTTTCTGGAAGACACCTTCTTCAAGCAGTGGTACAGGAAGAAGTCTGCATCCTTCAAGAAAAACATGATTTTCATGCAGGACAATGCTCCATCACACGCGTCCAAGTACTCCACAGCGTGGCTGGCAAGAAAGGGTATAAAAGAAGAAAATCTAATGACATGGCCTCCTTGTTCACCTGATCTGAACCCCATTGAGAACCTGTGGTCCATCATCAAATGTGAGATTTACAAGGAGGGAAAACAGTACACCTCTCTGAACAGTGTCTGGGAGGCTGTGGTTGCTGCTGCACGCAATGTTGATGGTGAACAGATCAAAACACTGACAGAATCCATGGATGGCAGGCTTTTGAGTGTCCTTGCAAAGAAAGGTGGCTATATTGGTCACTGATTTGTTTTTGTTTTGTTTTTGAATGTCAGAAATGTATATTTGTGAATGTTGAGATGTTATATTGGTTTCACTGGTAAAAATAAATAATTGAAATGGGTATATATTTGTTTTTTGTTAAGTTGCCTAATAATTATGCCCAGTAATAGTCACCTGCACACACAGATATCCCCCTAAAATAGCTATAACTAAAAACAAACTAAAAACTACTTCCAAAACTATTCAGCTTTGATATTAATGAGTTTTTTGGGTTCATTGAGAACATGGTTGTTGTTCAATAATAAAACTAATCCTCAAAAATACAACTTGCCTAATAATTCTGCACTCCCTGTACACATATAAAAACATACATGAATACATATATACACATATAAATACATATTTGAATACATATATACACATATAAATACATACATGAATACATATATACACATATAAATACATATATACACATATAAATACATACATGAATACATATATACACATATAAATACATATATACACATATAAATACATATTTGAATACATATATACTGTACACATATAAATACATACATGAATACATATATACACATATAAATACATATATGAATACATATATTCATATATGAATACATATATACACATATAAATACATATATGAATACATATATACACATATAAATAATTTAGGTAATTGTATTGAATTTAGGTAATTGTATTTAATTTAGGTAAATTATTTAATTGTAGGGTAAGGTTAGGTGTTAGTGTAAGACAGGTTAGGTTTAATTTTACAGGTAAATTTGTATTTATTTTAGCTAGGTAGTTATTAAATAGTTAATAACTATTTAGTAACTATTCTACTTATTTAAAATAAATACAAACTTGCCTGTAAAATAAACCCTAAGCTAGATACAATGTAACTATTAGTTATATTTTATCTAGCTTAGGGTTTATTTTATAGGTAAGTATTTAGTTTAAAATAGGAATAATTTAGTTATTAATAGTAAGTTTTATTTAGATTTATTTTGATTATATTTAAGTTAGGGGGTGTTAGGGTTAGACTTAGGGTTAGGGGTTAATAACTTTAGTATAGTGGCGGCGACGTTGGGGGAGGCAGATTGGGGTTAATAAATGTAGATAGGTGGCGGCGATGTTAGGGGCATCAGATTAGGGGTTAATAATATTTAACTAGTGTTTGTGATGCAGGAGTGCGGAAGTTTAGGGGTTAATAGGTTTATTCTAGTTGCGGCGATGTTGGGAGCGGCAGATTAGGGGTTAATAATTTTATTTTAGTGTTTGCGACGCGGGAGGGCCTCGGTTTAGGGGTTAATAGGTAGTTTATGGGTGTTTATTGTACTTTGTGACAGTTTAGTTATGAGTTTTATGTTACAGCTTTGTAGTGTAAAACTCATAACTACTGACTTTAGAATGCGTTACGAATCTTGGCGGTATAGGGTGTACCGATCACTTTTTGGCCTCCCAGGACAAGCTTGTAATACCGGCGCTATGGAAGTACCATTGAAAAAAAGACTTTACGAAATTTGCGTAAGTTGATTTGTGTTATGGCCAAAAAAGTGTGCGGTGCCCCTAAACCTGCAAGACTTGTAATAGGAGCGGTAGTGAAAAAGCAGCGCTATAACCTGATAACGCTGCTTTTTCATCATAACGCAAAACTCGTAATCTAGCCGAATGTGTTTTATAAAGTTTACATTTTTTAATATAAAAGGTATTTAGTAGTTTAAGCTGATCGTTATGCCCTTAAGGACCAGCAATGTACCTTGTGCGTCACTCAGTCCTGGGCTTCTCTCTGCCATGATCTCACTCAAAATAGCGAGATTGTGCTATTTCTGCATGCCCCACGAGTGGGGCACTGCAGAAATAGATTTGCAGAGTTACCGATGCAGAGAGGGCCAGACAGTGGTGGTGTCCATAGCTGGATGGGGCGGGAGGAGGGCGGGACCACTACCCCACGCTACACAGATAGGGGGAAAAAAAAGCCGGGAACTGAGTACGAAGGAGGGAGGATGAAGGAATGGCCAATAAGGGGGTTCCTATGTGGGATCCATTGTAGGAAAGGGATTTGGGATGGTGAGGGGGGGGGGGTAGGGTAATGAGAGGGGGCAGCTACACTACAGAATTTTTTTTTTTTTTCCATATGCATAAATTGAGATAAACTGAGTACTTGCAGACAGCTGCCAGTACCTAAGATGGTGGCAAATAGGTAGAGGGGGGAGAGTTAGAGAGCTGTTTGGGGGGATCAGGGAGGTTGGGGGCAAAAAGGGGATCCTACACTGCAAAAAATATAAAAAAAGAAAAAACTATATATATATATATATATATATATATATATTTATATAAAAAAGCAGTCTTTTATTTTAGTACTGGCCGACTTTCTGCCAGTACTTAAGATGGGGTGACAATTGTGGGATGGGGGATTGAAGAGAGCTGTTTGAGAGGGGTCAAGGAGGGATCAGGGGGAGGGATGTGTCAGGCGGGAGGCTGATCTCTACACTAAAGCTAAAATTGACCCTGCAAGCTACCTAATTAACCCCTTCACTGCTGGTCATAATACAAGTGTGGTGCGCAGCAGCATTTAGTGGCCTTCTAATAACAAATGCCAAAGCCATATATGTCTGCTATTTCTGAACAAAGGGGATCACAGAGAATAATTTACAACCATTTATGCCATGATTGCATAAGCTGTTTGTAAATAATTTCAGTGAGAAAACTAAAATTGTGAAAAAGTGAACGTTTTTTTTTAATTTGATCGCATTTGGCGGTGAAATGGTGGCATGAAATATACCAAGATGGGCCTAGATCAATACTTTGGGTTGTGTACTTAAAAAATATATAGTTTTGATAGGTAAATAAAAAAAGGCTCTATTTATGTTTAAATATAGTGATGGCAAAAATGCGAAAAATGCTCTGGTCTTTTGGGGAATTTTTTGTCTGAAGTGCCTGGTCATTAAGGGGTTAACATAATTTGCTGCAGAAACTTAATCCAGTCACAACCGGTTATTAGCAGCCACATTCAGTCACAGACAGTTATATGCTAATAAAAGGCTGCACCTTGCTATTGTGATGTAATAATAACCAAAGGTATATAAAGAGGTGTCAACACAATTCAAATGGGATAAGATGGATTTCTTCTGATGGCTGAGATGTGCTGCTGGCGGCTGCTGGCGGCTGCTGGCGGCTGCTGGCGGCTGCTGGCGGCTGCTGGCGGCTGCTGGCGGCTGCTGGCGGCTGCTGGCGGCTGCTGGCGGCTGCTGGCGGCTGCTGGCGGCTGCTGGCAGGGTCAATCACCCTATGGATTATCAGGGGAACATCTCAGGGTAAGGCTCTGTAACATTATATGCACACCAGACTCATAACCCTGCAACTTCTCTGTCAGCCCCATACCCACATCAGACCTCTGACCCTGCAACTGCTCTGTCACACCCATACCTGCACAGACATGGCCAGGGAAGATATTGTCAGTTAATTTAGTGAAATATTTACAGTAATTCATTAATAGTCTCAGTAACAGGTTGCTGTGCTTGGCACTTTATATTAAAAGGAAATAAAACAAGTTGGAATAGAGACAAAATATAATAATATGTACTTTAATTAAATAATTAACCCTTTCTTTTTAGTTTCTGAATTGTAAAGCTCTAACTCCCCCACACATTTCCTTCTATGGCTGTATCTATATTTATTGTTGTTTTGGTAAGGATTATCTGCTGGAGCATGTGGAGTTGGCTTCTCCAGGCAGTTTAGCTATGTAATTCATTTTGCTTATTTTTGAAAATGTATTTTAACTTGCCAGCAATTTTTTAACAATTTTGTTTTTATGCAATCTATTTTTAACCCCTTAAGGACCGGGCATTTCAGACAAAAACTTCCCCAAAAGACCAGAGCATCTTTAGCATTTTTGCCATCACTACATTTAAACAGAAATAGAGCCTTTTTTATCAGGGCCGCCACTAGAAATTTTGGGGCCCCTGACTTAACCATTGATCAGGGCCCCCCCCCCTCCTTTGACGTGAAATTTTTGACCAAGTTACTAAAATGTATATGCACTTTATTCTTAAGTGTCTATTTAAACTTGGAAATGTTGTAGAGGTAGTAACATACAAACACACAGACACACTGATGCACTGAAACACACACACACACACTCACACATAAGGATTCACATATAGACACTCTAGCACACATGCAAAGAAACACACAAACACACTCAGACACAGACACCCAAATAGACACTTAGCACTTGTTTACATTGACCTGACAAGTAATGAGGTAAACTACAGTTTTGTAAAAAAAAAAGGAGATTTAGAAAACAAAATATGGAGTTCTGATTATCTTTTTGTAAAGGAAGATGCCAACTAAATGATGACAACAGCATGCAGTGGCTGAAAGGAAGGGCCCTGGACTGCCTAAACAATAATTTAAAGGTTAAATGGTAGATTGGTGACTTCTGGAAAGGTCTCATTAGTCTCAAAGTCTGTAGAAAGATGTGAATAATCAGTAGTAAGGTCAAAATGTCCTAAAAAGGAACAGACAATGGACACACACACACACAAACTCAAACTTGCACATACACCCAAGGAAACACCAACAGAGACAGCCTCAGAAAACACACAAAGACATACACACACACACACAGAGACACCCACAGAAAACACAGAAAGACATACATACACACCCTCACTGAGACACCCACAGAAAATAGACACCCTCTCAGAGACATCCACAGAAAACACAGACATACATACACACACACACACACACACACACTCACAGAGACATCCACAGAAAACACAGACATACACACCCACCCTCACAGAGGCATCCAGAGAAAATACACAAAGACAAACACACGCCCACCCTCACAGAGACACCCATAGAAAAAGCTCACAACATATGCACACACCCTCACAGACATCCACAGAAAATGCACAAAGACATACACACCCACCCTCACAGACATCCACAGAAAATGCACAAAGACATACACACCCACCCTCACAGAGATACCAACAGAAAAAAATACATACACACTCATAGAGACACAAACCAAAGCACAAAGACATAAACACCCACAGAAACATTCACAGGAGGAAACATTTATGCAACTTGCATCCCCTAAATCAACAGTGTGTGACATGCATGATAACAAAATGCAGAAATTAAGAGATCACTTTTTAAAGAATCATATTTGTAAATGTGCAAACAAAAATAATTTTGTGAATTCAAAATTGTACATTAATGATGATGAAGAAAAGTACTTTTAAAAGGTTGACATATGTTTGTTTGATATTTTCCCAATGTTCCCCAACCAAGAGCACCACTTCAAATATAGTGTACAAATGTTCCCATTTGTCAGCTGTACTTGTGGATTTTGAAAATGCTGTACTCTATATGGTCTTGGTGGAACCATAAGCTGTGGTACTCATACCATTCGATCTGGTTAAATGCAGGATTTAAGCTTGTTGGTATAGTAAACTGAACAGTTTTAAGTTAACCTGTCTCATTTCCAACACTGAGCAATCTTAGTCTGAGAGTATAACATGTTATGCAGGTGTAAAAATCTTAGATAAAATGCCTCCTTGTATCTGGAAAGTCCTTGCATAAAGGGGCAGTAAACTGGAATGTAATATATATCATTTGTGTATTGAGGAGGAAAAATTTCTGCATGGTTTTAAATATAGAATTTCTACAGCATTGTCAAATAATCATAATTACACTGCTGCTAAAAAAATTTGTTTTTTATGGACCCCTGGCCCCACCATACAACTACTACCACACTAAAGTTACAATCTTAAATTGCACAAAGAAATAAAAAACATTTGCTAAGTAATTCCTACCTCCTCTGCAAATGAAAGTGATCAGCCGTCTGACTCAGGCACACACTCTACAAACAAAGTGCCAAGTCTGTCTCACACTGTGCATAGTGGTTTAGTGCACACTCAGAAATCCTCTCAAATGCTAATAGTTTACTCCTTGCAATAACATTTCCCATGCTCAATTAGCACTCTGCTGTAGTACTCACTGGTGGCTGCCAAAATTAAAATAAAAATTTTTTTTTTTTTTTTTTAGTTCTTGCCTCATGGGGCCCCCCTAGCCCATTGGGCCCCTGACAGGAGTCACCCCTGTCACCCCCTGATGGCGGCCCTGCTTTTTATATATTTACCTATCAAAACTATATTATTTTTTTTAGTACACAACCTAAAGTATTGATCTAGGCCCATTTTGGTATATTTCATGCCACCATTTCACTGCCAAATGTGATCAAATAAAAAAAATAGTTAATATTTTCAAAATTTTAGGTTTTACACTGAAATTATTTACAAACAGCTTGTGCAATCATGGCATAAATGGTTGTAAATGCTTCTCTGGGATCCCCTTTGTTCAGAAATAGCAGACATAAATGGCTTTGGCATTGTTTTTTGGTAATTAGAAGGCCGCTACATGCCACTTCGCATCACACTTGTATTATTTCCAGCAGTGAAGGGCTTATTAGGTTTCTTGTAGGGTTAATGTTAGCTTTATTGTAGAGAGCTCTCTTAATTCCCCCACCCCACTATTGTCACCCCCATCTAAAGTACTGGCAGGAAGTCTGCCAGTACTAAAATAAAAGGCTTTTTTTTTTTAAATATACTTTCTGCAGTGTAGTATCCATGCTTGCCTCCCAACCTCCCTGATCCCCCCCTCCAAACAGTTTTCTAATCCACCCCCACTACCTATTTGCCAGCATCTTAGGTACTGGTAGCTGTCTGCCAGTACCCAGTTTGCTGCAAATTAGGCAAATTAAAAAAATAAAAATTGAAATACCCATTTTTTCTGTAGTGTAGCTGCCTCACCTCAATACCTTACCCCCTTCCAGATCCCTTTCTGTCAACTGATCCCACATAGGATCCCCCTCATTGCCTCTCCTCCCTCCTTCCCCTCAATGACGCACTTATTTTATTTATTTTTTCAATCCCTGTAGTGTCGCGTAGTGGTCCTACCCGCTCCCTCCCTCCTCTCGTCCCCTATAGTGACGGGCCGTTCACCTCCCTCCCTCCTCCCGCCCCCTACAGTGATGGGCCGCACCACCGCTGTCTGATGCAGAGAGGGCCACATAGTGGCACAATGACCAGCGTTGTACAGGGTACGGGGCTGGTCATTAAGGGGTTAATTAATTAGCCCTTCTAGGATATGTACCGATCTCAGCCTGTTTTATGTCCCTTTACGTAATGTTATATATACAGTAACTTCTGTGCACTGACTAGAGCAGGGGCACATTACATAAATATTTTATCACATGATGTGAGTGGCACTAAATACACATATAGATTGGACAGTGTGCTGCATAGCTAACATTCTGGGATTTGGTAATAAACCAGACTTTATTATAGTGCACAGAACAAGTGTGAAATTTGTGTCATCTAATAATGTGATTAATTTACTAATAGTAGACCAGTGAGATGGATATAAAAAAAAGAGGAACTGAGGGATAAGACAGAGATGAGCAGAGGGATGACACCGATAGAGCTGATTGATGAGACAAAGAGAAGGCAAAGGATGAGGTTCAGAAGCTGAGGAGTGACACAGAGAGAGCTGATTGATGAGACAAAAAGATGGCAAAGATGATGTTCAGAAGCTGAGGAGTGACACATGAAAGAGCTGAGCAATGAGACAAAGTGAAGGCAAAGGATGAGGTTCATAAGCTGAGGAGTGACACATGAAAGAGCCGAGCAATGAGACAAAGAGAAGGCAAAGGATGAGGTTCATAAGCTGAGGAGTGACACATGAAAGAGCCGAGCAATGAGACAAAGAGAAGGCAAAGGATGAGGTTCATAAGCTGAGGAGTGACACATGAAAGAGCTGAGCAATGAGACAAAGAGAAGGCAAAGGATGAGGTTCAGAAGCTGAGGAGTGACACATGAAAGAGCTGAGCAATGAGACAAAGAGAAGGCAAAGGATGAGGTTCAGAAGCTGAGGAGTGACACATGAAAGAGCTGAGCAATGAGACAAAGTGAAGGCAAAGGATGAGGTTCAGAAGCTGAGGAGTGAAACAGAGAGAGCTGATTGATGAGACAAAAAGATGGCAAAGATGATGTTCAGAAGCTGAGGAGTGACACATGAAAGAGCTGAGCAATGAGACAAAGAGAAGGCAAAGGATGAGGTTCATAAGCTGAGGAGTGACACATGAAAGAGCCGAGCAATGAGACAAAGAGAAGGCAAAGGATGAGGTTCATAAGCTGAGGAGGGACACATGAAAGAGCTGAGCAATGAGACAAAGAGAAAGAAAAGGATGAGGTTCCGAAGCTGAGGAGGGACACATGAAAGAGCTGATTAATGAGACAAAAAGAAGGCAAAAGATGAGGTTAAGAAGCAGAGAGATGTGTCAGAGGGAGCTGATTAATGAGACAAAAATAAGGAAAAGGATGAGGTAAAGAAGCAGAGAGATGTGTCAGAGGGAGCTGATTAATGAGACAAAGAGAAGGAAAAGGATGAAGTTAAGAAGCTGAGGAGTGACACATAAAAGAGCTGATTAATGAGACAAAAAGAAGGCAAAGGATGAGGTTAAGAAGCAGAGAGATGTGTCAGAGGGAGCTGATTAATGAGACAAAGAGAAGGAAAAGGATGAGGTTCAGAAGCTGAGGAGTGACACATGAAAGAGCTGATTAATGAGACAAAAAGAAGGCAAAGGATGAGGTTAAGAAGCAGAGAGATGTGTCAGAGGGAGCTGATTAATGAGACAAAAAGAAGGAAAAGGATGAGGTAAAGAAGCAGAGAGATGTGTCAGAGGGAGCTGATTAATGAGACAAAGAGAAGGAAAAGGATGAGGTTCCGAAGCTGAGGAGTGACACATGAAAGAGCTGATTAATGAGACAAAAAGAAGGCAAAGGATGAGGTTAAGAAGCTGAGGAGTAACACATGAAAGAGATGATTAATGAGACAAAAAGAAGGCAAAGGATGAGGTTAAGAAGCAGAGAGATGTGTCAGAGGGAGCTGATTAATGAGACAAAGAGAAGGAAAAGGATGAGGTTCAGAAGCTGAGGAGGGACACATGAAAGAGCTGATTAATGAGACAAGAAGGCAAAAGATGAGGTTAAGAAGCAGAGAGATGTGTCAGAGGGAGCTGATTAATGAGACAAAAATAAGGAAAAGTATGAGGTAAAGAAGCAGAGAGATGTGTCAGAGGGAGCTGATTAATGAGACAAAGAGAAGGAAAAGGATGAGGTTCAGAAGCTGAGGAGTGACACATGAAAGAGCTGATTAATGAGACAAAAAGAAGGCAAAGGATGAGGTTAAGAAGCAGAGAGATGTGTCAGAGGGAGCTGATTAATGAGACAAAAAGAAGGAAAAGGATGAGGTAAAGAAGCAGAGAGATGTGTCAGAGGGAGCTGATTAATGAGACAAAGATAAGGAAAATGATGAGGTTCAGAAGCTGAGGGGTGACACATAAAAGAGCTGATTAATGAGACAAAAAGAAGGCAAAGGATGAGGTTAAGAAGCAGAGAGATGTGTCAGAGGGAGCTGATTAATGAGACAAAGAGAAGGAAAAGGATGAGGTTCCGAAGCTGAGGAGTGACACATGAAAGAGCTGATTAATGAGACAAAAAGAAGGCAAAAGATGAGGTTAAGAAGCAGAGAGATGCGTCAGAGGGAGCTGATTAATGAGACAAAAAGAAGGCAAAGGATGAGGTTAAGAAGCTGAGGAGTAACACATGAAAGAGATGATTAATGAGACAAAAAGAAGGCAAAGGATGAGGTTAAGAAGCTGAGGAGTAACACATGAAAGAGCTGATTAATGAGACAAAAAGAAGGCAAAGGATGAGGTTAAGAAGCTGAGGAGTGACACATCAAAGAGCTGATTAATGAGACAAAAAGAAGGCAAATGATGAGGTAAAGAAGCAGAGAGATGCGTCAGAGGGAGCTGATTAATGAGACAAAGATAAGGAAAAGGATGAGGTTAAGAAGCTGAGGAGTGACACATGAAAGAGCTGATTAATGAGACAAAAAGAAGGCAAAGGATGAGGTTAAGAAGCAGAGAGATGTGTCAGAGGGAGCTGATTAATGAGACAAAGAGAAGGAAAAGGATGAGGTTAAGAAGCTGAGGAGTGACACATGAAAGAGCTGATTAATGAGACAAAAAGAAGGCAAAGGATGAGGTTAAGAAGCAGAGAGATGTGTCAGAGGGAGCTGATTAATGAGACAAAGAGAAGGAAAAGGATGAGGTTAAGAAGCTGAGGAGTGACACATGAAAGAGCTGATTAATGAGACAAAAAGAAGGCAAAGGATGAGGTTAAGAAGCAGAGAGATGTGTCAGAGGGAGCTGATTAATGAGACAAAGATAAGGAAAATGATGAGGTTCAGAAGCTGAGGAGTGACACATAAAAGAGCTGATTAATAAGACAAAGAGAAGGAAAAGGATGAGGTTCAGAAGCAGAGAGATGTGTCAGAGGGAGCTGATTAATGAGACAAAGAGAAGGAAAAGGATGAGGTTAAGAAGCTGAGGAGTGACACATGAAAGAGCTGATTAATAAGACAAAGAGAAGGAAAAGGATGAGGTTCAGAAGCAGAGAGATGTGTCAGAGGGAGCTGATTAATGAGACAAAGAGAAGGAAAAGGATGAGGTTCAGAAGCTGAGGAGTGACACATGAAAGAGCTGATTAATAAGACAAAGAGAAGGAAAAGGATGAGGTTCAGAAGCAGAGAGATGTGTCAGAGGGAGCTGATTAATGAGACAAAGAGAAGGAAAAGGATGAGGTTAAGAAGCTGAGGAGTGACACATGAAAGAGCTGATTAATGAGACAAAGAGAAGGAAAAGGATGAGGTTAAGAAGCTGAGGAGTGACACATGAAAGAGCTGATTAATGAGACAAAGAGAAGGAAAAGGATGAGGTTAAGAAGCTGAGGAGTGACACATAAAAGAGCTGATTAATGAGACAAAAAGAAGGCAAAGGATGAGGTTAAGAAGCAGAGAGATGTGTCAGAGGGAGCTGATTAATGAGACAAAGAGAAGGAAAAGGATGAGGTTAAGAAGCTGAGGAGTGACACATAAAAGAGCTGATTAATAAGACAAAAAGAAGGGAAAGGATGAGGTTAAGAAGCAGAGAGATGTGTCAGAGGGAGCTGATTAATGAGACAAAGAGAAGGAAAAGGATGAGGTTAAGAAGCTGAGGAGTGACACATGAAAGAGCTGATTAATGAGACAAAAAGAAGGCAAAGGATGAGGTTAAGAAGCAGAGAGAGGAAAGAATTATAAACTATGGAAGGATTGTATGTAAATCTGCAAATAAAGAAAAAAAAAGAAAATTAAAAAACAATGTGAGTAAGGTGTGCAGTGTGGTGTGTATGTGAGCTACTAGAAACATATCTGTGAATGAATATGCTGGAAAAAAGGGAATGTAATAGTAATATTCAACCATTAAATAATTTCAAATTTGACTTTTTTTTTTTTTTTTTTTTAATTTTTAAAAGAGCTTTATTGAGAAAAATAAACATTCATAATACAATTGGTACACTTGCAATGACAGACACCATTTTATACCATGAAAAACATCAGTCTGTTACCAGCAAGGTGTCAAACAAGATCTCGGTAGATGATTAGCTCTTTACATACATTTTCAAGAATTTTCTAGTAACTAATGACATGTCTTTTAAGGTAAAGACATGATGCTTAAGTAACAAATATAAACACAAACAATTCAGGTCTAAGAAAAAAGATATCCAGATATGTGAAATATTACCCGGTTCACAGCTCAGCACCTTAGTCCCTGTACTCCGAGCCCCCCAGTTCAAATTTGACTTTTTATTTATACCATCCGGATTGCCCGGATTGAGCGTAAAAATCCAAAACTCTTCTTTTTTGAAAAGTTGAGCTGATCTATCACTTGATCAATGGCTTGAAATCTGAAGATCGATTGTTGCTTCATGCTATGTTTTGAAAAAGTCTTTCCACAGGAGTTTAAGGAGAGATAACGGTAAAAGATAATAAATGTACCCTTATGCAATCTTTTAGCATCCTGGTTGTACACCCTACGTACTGTTTACCACATAGGGGCTAGATTATGAGTGAAGCGCTAACTGCAGCAGACAAGCAATATCAGCTCTTTTTATGTGGCAGAAATAGCCTGCGTATTACAAGTCAAAAGTAAACGCAAGAGTGCAATTGCTCATCGAGTTAGCGCAACTTCAGAGCTTGCGTAAAGGATGGGGAAGAAGAAAAGATGCACTAAACACTACATAAATATATGTAAATGTACACACTCATATAAACACATTCTGATAAAAAATTATTAAAAAATAATAATAAAACAGTTATTTGGGCTCAAAGATATATGGTATAAGGTGTTTGAAAAAAAAGGGCTGCAAAGAGTTTATGTGTACATATGTATTTATGTATTTACTAGCTGTTGCCCGCGGCTTCACTCGCATGGATTTTGTGATTTGTAAAAAATAGCAAAAAACAAGAGCACTCCTAACGACGTATGCCCTCACGTGTGTACCCGTTATGGTTGCACACTTGCTGACATGATCTTTGTGAGTTTTTGTTAATTATTGGTGTTTTTCATACATGGGCACTAATCCGCTAAATTGTGGGTGGGGCATCAGTCCAGCATATCAAAAATATTTTGTTATTATTATTCTGTATGCAATTACTTTAATATAAACTGTAATTATATATTATGACACAACTGTCAGATGTGAAAAAGAGTATTCATTTTTTCAGTGATCTCCAGAACTACTGACGTTAGGAGCAAGAAATTTGGCATGTAAACTTACTTTATAATGAAGATTTTAAATTATAATTTTTATTTTTCTAACATCTTCAGTTTTTGAGATGTGGGTATCTTCATAAATCACCCACCCCCCTTAAAGGGACATTAAAACCAATTGTTTTCTTTTGTAATTCAGACAGAGCATGCAATTTTAAGTAACTTTCTAATTTACTCCTATTATCATTTTTTCTTCGTTCTCTTGCTATCTTTATTTGAAAAAGAAGGCATCTAAGCTTCTTTTTTTTGGTTTAGTACTCTGGACAGCACTTTTTTATTGGTGTATAAATTTATCCACAAAACAGCAAGAACAACCCAGGTTGTTCACCAAAAATGCAAAAATGGTCCGCCATCTAAACTTACATTCTTGCATTTCAAATAAAGATACCAAGAGAATGAAGCCAATTTGATAATAGGAGTAAACTAGAAAGTTGGTTAAAATTTTATGCTCTATCTAAATAAAAAAAAAATTGGGTTCAGTGTCCCTTTAAGTGGATTTTTTTTCGGAAATGGGGAAAAAAACGTGTTTCTTTATTTTTAAAGGAGAATGCAAATACCAATTTTCACTTCTGTAACATCTATGGTTTTTGAGATATAGGTAACCTAATAAATCACCCCCCCCCTTTTACCCCCCTTAAGTGGATTTTCAGAAAATGGTAAAACAGGCGCTTCATTATTTTTAAAGGAGAATCTAAATACCAATTTTCATGTCTGTAACATCTTTGGTTTGTGAGATATAGGTATCCTCATAAATCCCCCCCCCCCCCCATTTTTACCCCCCTTAAATGGATTTTCAGGACATGGTAAAATAGGCGCTTCTTTATTTTTAAAGGAGAATCTACATACCAATTTTCAGTCTGTAACATCTTTGGTTTTTGAGATATAGGTATACTCATAAATCACCCCCCTTTTCACCCCCCTTAAGTGGATACAAATATACATATGTGCATTGGAGCCCTTTCCAGTAAAAACCATAAAACTTGTAAAACTTTTTTATTCAATATTAATATGTAATAATGTTTTTAACTGTATTTACTATAAATATTTCACATTCCAATGTTCTTCAC
The DNA here is from genome assembly GCF_027579735.1 of Bombina bombina. Lineage (NCBI taxonomy): Eukaryota > Metazoa > Chordata > Amphibia > Anura > Bombinatoridae > Bombina > Bombina bombina. Next base: position 157,107,413 of record NC_069509.1, read on the forward strand.
ATAGAGGAATATGTTCTGACTATTTTTAAAATGATATTCCTATATATGTCTGTATATAGCAATACCTATATATAATCAATATTCTGCACAGAAAATTTTGACAGCCGGGTGGCATTATGAAGTAGCCGGGTGGCATTATGAAATACTTTCACAAAGGATACAGCATGTAAGACTCAAAGTGGCTTGCAAAACAGGAGAATAGACGTTAGGTTAAAACGTCCTTTTTATTGGATATACAGGTAAAAATCAAAAGGCACAGCAACACAGATTTTACCACAGCTGACGCGTTTCTTGCCTCAACGGCACTTCATCAGAGTTGATTAACAGGTGTGTATAGCTTGCCTTCATACCTCTAGGAGGTGTATTCATAAACCAATCAAGCTTAAGATTCACTTTACGGAATACCAGGTATAAAGAAAAGAAAATTAAAAAAAACAAAGAATAGCACACCAATTGGAACAAGTCAAGTTAATTGCACATTATTGTAGATCTCATAAAAACATTAAACTAAAAACTAAGAACAAAGCAATGTTGAACACCAATAGATGAAATTCATACTAGTAAATTCATACAGCGAGATTATGAGTTTTGCGTTAGAGGCTATGCGGTGCTAACGAGCAGTTTTCTCTCAACGCTCACTTACATACATCGCTGGTATTACGGGTTTTTACAAAAAGACAAAAAGTCTCCAAACTTCACTTCAATACCAGCGCTGCTTAAGAGCTGGTCGTATGAGCTCGTGCACGATTTCCCCATAGGAATCAACGGGGAGAGCTGGCTGAGAAAAAGTCTAACACCTGCAAAAAAGCAGCGTAAAACTCAGTAACGCAGCTCCATTGATCCCTATGGGGAAATAAAATGTATGTTTACACCTAATACCCTAACATGAACCCAGAGTCTAAACACCCCTAATCTTACACTTATTAACCCCTAATCTGCTGTCTCCAACGTCGCCGCCACTATACTAAATGTATTAACCCCTAAACCTAAGTCTAACCCTAACCCCAACACCCCTTAACTTAAATATAATTACCATAACTCTAAATAAAAATTTATATTATTACCTAAATAATTCCTATTTAAAACTAAATACTTACCTGTAAAATAAACCCTAAACTAGCTACAATATAACTAATAGTTACATTGTATCTAGCTTAGGGTTTATTTTTATTTTACAGGCAAGTTTGTATTTATTTTAGGTAAAATAGTTATTAAATAGTTATTAACTATTTAATAACTACCAAACTAAAATAAATACAAATTGACCTGTGAAATAAAACCTAACCTAAGTTACACTAACACCTAACACTAAACTACAATTAAATAAATCCCCTGAAAGATCGACTTACTGTTCTGAAGACCGGACATCCACCCTCAAGGAAGCGACAGAAGTTAGGTTTTTTTAAGGGTGTATTGGGTGGGTTTTATTTTTAGGTTAGGGCTTTGGGCCGCAAAAGAGCTAACTGCCCTTTTAAGGGCAATGCCCATTTTCAGGGCAATGGGGAGCTTAGTTTTTTTTAGTTAGTATTTTATTTGGGGGGTTGGTTGTGTGGGTGGTGGGTTTTACTGTTGGGGGGGGTTGTTTGTATTTTCTTTTTACAGGTAAAAGAGCTGATTACTTTGGGGCAATACCCCGCAAAAGGCCCTAGTTTAGTTTAGGCTAGGGTTTTTTTTATTTTGGGGGGGGGCTTTTTTTTATTTTGATAGGGGTATTAGATTAGGTGTAATTAGTTTAAAGATCTGTAATTTGTTTTTTTTATTTTCTGTAATTTAGTGTTTTTTGTGTGATTTAGCTAATTTAATTTATTTAATTGTTTTTAATTTAGAACTCTAGCTTTGCAGTTATGGCCAGGAGGGCCTTGTGACTCATGTCCTGGTCGGCAGATACTGTTTCTAAGACCAGACTTCTATCCTTGTCCATCAAGGGCAAGTCCCTGTTCAGTCAGGGACCAGGGTCTGGACTTGATTATAGCTACGGTTACTGGTGGATAGGGAGCTTTTCTACCGCAGGACAAGAAGTCTAAGTCCAAGAGTCATACAGCGGGACGTTTTCATCCTTTTTGCCCGAACAGAAACCAGAGGAAGAAAACTGAGTTTTACAGGGCTACATGGCAGCCCACTCAAGAGTGGAACAAGAACAAGCAGCCCAAAAAGGCTTCCCAGAACAATAAGTTAGCATGATGGGATTGCCCCCGATCTGGGATCAGGTCGTTTGGGGCGTAGACTATCTCTGTTTCAGAGGGAATGGGCCCAGTCCGTTCAAGAGCCAAGACTCTCAGGGGTTTCAGGAAACCCAGTAAAGAAGTCAGTACTACTACACTGTGTAGAAGACCTTATTGCCAAGGGCATGGTGGTTCCAATACCCCCTCAAGAAGGAGGGCACGTTTTGCCCCATTCTGGATCTGAAGGGAAACGATAAGATCCATCCTTCCTCTGGTCCAAGAGGGTCAGATCACGACTATAATAGACCTGAAGGATGTGTACTTTCACATTCCGATCCACAGAGACTTCTACCATTTTCTGCAGTTTGCCTTCCTAGAAAAGCACTACCACTTTGTTGCGCTTCCATTTTGACTGGCTACTGCATCTCACCAAGGTGCTAGGAGCTCTGCTGGCTGCGGTTTGTCTACAGGGGATTGCAGTAGCTCCTTACCCGGACAACATTCTGGTTCACACTCCATCTTTGCCAGTGGCTCAGGACCACACGGAGAAGTTACTCTTGTGTCTTCAGGCACATGGATGGAAGGTCAACGTGGAGATAAGTTCCCTTGTCCCGGCTATGAGGTTAAACTTTCTGGAAACGATCATAGACTCGATCAGTATGTGCATCTACCTCACAGAACAGCACAGAGAGAAGATTCAGATGGCATATTGCCTGCTTTAATCCAATAAACCTTAGGAAGCAAGATGCATGGAGGTGGTAGGTCTTATGGTTGTGGCTTCGGATGCTATACCATTTGCACACTTCCATCTGTGACCAATACAGTTGTGTATGCTCTGTCAAAGGAATGGATAACATTCTGATCTGTCGTAGCTCATCTGCCTGGATGTTCAGAAAAGAGAGACTTGGTGGCAGTCTCCAACTCCAGTTCTCCTAGGGATGTATTTTCATTGCCGCTCATGGGTGATTATCACCACAGATGCAAGTATATACGGCTGGGGTGCATTGTGGGGTTCTCTGTGAGCCCAAGGAACTTGGTGTCTAGAGGAAGTCTCTTACGATCAACATTTTTGAGTTGATAGCTATCTACAATGCCCTTCTGGCTGTCACAGATCTGTCACCTCTGCTCCTCCGGCCTTTGCCATGGCCGCATCGGGTTGTTGTGTGGCCTGGGGCAGTGACGTCATTTCAGCGAGTGCCGCTTTACTTCTTAGTGTGCGCAACTGTGCATTCTCTTTGGCGTGAGCCTGCGCCTATTAAAAGCACCTCCCTTTACTAATAGTTGCTCAAGTATAGGTTTACCTCTGTGTACTCCTGGTGTTCTAATTACTTTGTTGCTACTGTGCTTTATTAGACTGCCTGCATGATACTGAACTCTGCTCTGCCTTGTGACCATTCCTTTTGCTTAACTCTTTCATACTCAGAATGATTGGACTGCCTGTCTGTTTCTGAACCCTTCTTGGCTCTGTGGTCTTCTTCTTGTTAACCCTTTTTTGCTCAGAGTATAGTCGGGCTGTTCCTGTCCTACCTCATTCATTCTTTCTGTTAAACTTAGTCCTGGGAATTTTCCTTATCTTTCTACTTGATGCTGGGATAAGAAGACTACTGGCCAGGATTGGTCTGATAAGGAAATATCTCAAGAACATTACACTGGCATGGTCCCAGCTAAGTTCTGTCCGTTATGTCCGATTCCAATCGGACAACATCACTACCGTGGCCTACATCAATCATCAGGGAGGTACACGGAGCTCTCTGGCAATGCAAAATGGGCCTCAAATCCTGCTCTGGGTGGAGAGACATCAATGTTAAATTACAGCTATCCACATCCCAGGTATGGAAAATTGGGAAGCGGATTTCCTGAGCAGGCAGACTCTCCATTCAGGGGAATGGTCCCTAAATCAGGAGATGTTTCTGGAGATCACCCGCAGATGGGGGGGGGGGGGGTCCCGAGATAGATCTGATTGCTTCCAGCTTCAATGAGGCTTCAGTTGAACAGATTTGCAAGTCTTCAACTTGGTCTTCATTGCACACTTTCAGAAAATTGTATATATTTGATGTTTTTGCCTCAGTAAAAGCATCTTTTAGAAGGTTTTTACAAGCGGTGATGCCTAGTGCTTAGGACTGCCTTCCTTACTTTTCTCTCCTAAGCATTCATGAACTCCATAGCTTAAGTATTGGTTTCCCATAAGTTATGAATGTTCTCGTGGACTCTTGCTGCCAAGAAGGAAATTAATTTATCATGTAAGCATAATTATTATTATTTTTGTCATTGCCATTTATTTGATCTTAGGGACCTTATACTAAGATTTGGTTCTAATCCTTATTGTTTTGTATTACATTGTGGTATTTTGATATTTCATAACTGGGTATTATGCAGTACATCATTGTGTATTTTTATTTTGCCCCTCTACAAATATACATAAATACATCAATACTGTTGTCTATATTACCGTTCAGACATTATTTCTGTATAAGCTCTTTCAGGAGACAATCTTTAAATCATAGAGGTTTCCTTTATGGCAGATGTGTTTATAAATATATTTTTCAATACTAGATGTATATTTACATATAATTATTTTTTTTTAATTGTATGTACTGTATCTGTATCCCTGTTTAAGCTAAGCAATTGAATATTTTTTTATGAGCAGTCCAATACTTTGTTTTTAAATGTTGCTGGTTTTAAATGTCTATGTAAGGTTAAATGCTCTCGAAAGGGTTAAAGGGACAGTCAAGTCCAAAATAAACTTTCATGATTCAAATAACAACTTTCCAATTTACTTTTATCACCAATTTTGCTTTGTTCTCTTGGCATTCTTAGTTGAAAGCTAAACTTAGGAGCTTCGTATGCTAATTACTTAGACCTTAAAGGCCGCCTCTAATCTGACAGTTTTTCACCACTAGAGGGCAATAGTTCATGTGTTTCATACAGATAACATTGAGCTCACGCACGTGAAGTTACCTAGGAGTGAGCACTGATTAGCTAAATTGGAAGTCTGTCAAAAGAACTGAAATAAAGGGGCAGTCTGCAGAGGCTTAGATACAAGGTAATCACAGAGGTAAAACGTGTATTATTATAACTGTGTTGGTTATGCAAAACTAGGGAATGGGTAATAAAGGGATTATCTATCTTTTTAAACAACAAAAATTCTGGTGTTGACCGTCCCTTTAAATTGCCCTATAAATAAGGTATTCTAACCACCATTGTTCAGTCTATGAATAAGCGCCACTAGTGGTGAGAAACAATCAGGTTGTTGCCCTCCTGTCTGCCTCCATGTCTGTCTGATGGATTGATTTTTAATGTGGATTTTGGAATTAATTTTGAAATTTTTATTTGACACACTAAGTAGTGCCTGCTCTTTTTGTTGTGGAAGCATTAGTGGTTTGATCTACCGCTGCTACGGCACTCTGGACTGTTTGGAAGGATTAGGTGACCTTTCAGAATTGTAGATCCGGTATCATTCTCTGATGATTGCCGTAAGCCGTGAGATTCGTTTGATAAAATTCAAATTCCCTGTGCTTTGACGCCCACTTCAAAAGTCAAATTTTCTGTGAGCTAATGGTTTGAATTGTTGTCCAATCAGCACTCTAGCTGCAACAAAATTGCCATATGGGGAGAGCGCTGATTGGAGAACAGTTCAAACTGTTAGCTCATCGAGAAATTGACTTTTAAAGTGGGCGTGGCGGAGCGTGTGGTATTTTAATTTTAGATCTATATTAAAAGGTAGGTTATAGCACAACTTCATTACAGCTAATGAATGAAACTCCATCTAAAATATCACTAACAGTCTGGATCTGATTTTAAAAAGGGGAGAGTTTACCATCACTTTAAGCCCTAGAATTGCCTGCTATTTCAAACAGTGTGTTTCTTGGGGGTGTACAGTTAAAGTACCATTTAAAAATAAAAACACACATTTTAATATATAGCCATATATAATAAGTCTTCAAAAAGGCCTAGAGACCCTCATTACTCCTTGTGATAAAGCCCATAAACCACTCTTTGAAATAAAGCCCCTGTGTTTTAATCGCTAGTTGATCACTGTGGTGCATCAAAGTTATATAAATATACCCAAAGACCCTAGCTTATATGATACTAACCCTTCTTCTTTTGACTATTGAGTTAAGTAAAAAAACATAATATATTTGTTAATGAGGGTGTCTCTATGCACTTACAATAGGCCCTGTCATGATATACATAAAATTATTCAAAAGTCTGTCCTATTTGAAACTCATTGAAATAGAAATCTATAGTGGAAATACTCTTTTACGAAGTGCACTTGGAATTTAGGCAGATCCGTTTACACTTTACCAGTTAAAGGGATATTTAAATATATATATATATATATACTGTATATATATATATATATATATATACAGTATATATATATATATATGAAGAACAAGAGAATGTTATTCGCGCTATAACACTAGAATAAAATGTATATCACTTTAAGAACATATACATATATGTACCATCAATAAAATCTAGATAAATAAAGGTAGCTGTAAAAACTACGGCTAGATTACGAGTTTTGCGGTATGAGTAAAAAAAGCAGCGTTAAGGCTCATAACGCTGCTTTTTCACTACCGCTGGTATTATGAGCCTTGCAGGTTTAGGGGCACCGCACTCTTTTTTTGGCCGTACCGCAAATTAACTTACGCAATTTGCGTAAAGTCTTTTTTCAATGGGCCTTCCATAGCGCCGGTATTACAAGCTTTTTCTGGGAGGCCAAAAAGTGAGCGGTACAGCCTATCCTGCAAGATTCGTAACGCAATCTAAAGTCAGTAGTTATGAGTTTTACGCGACAAAGCTGTAGCATAAAACTCATTACTAAAGTGTTAAAAAGTACACTAACACCCATAAACTACCTATTAACCCCTAAACTGAGGCCCTCCCACATTGCAAACACTAAAATAAAATTATTAGCCCCTAATCTGCCGCTCCCGACATCGCCGCCACTATAATAAATATATTAACCCCTAAACCTCCACACTCCCGTATCGCAAACACTAGTTAAATATTATTAACCCCTAAACCGCCGCACTCCCGCATCGCAAACACTAGTTAAATATTATTAACCCCTAATCTGCTGTCCCGAACATCGCCGCAACCTACATTACAGTTATTAACCCCTAATCTGCCGCCCCCAACGTCGCCGCCACTATACTAAATTTATTAACCCCTAAACCTAACCCTAACCCTAACACCCACTAACTTAAATATAATTAAAATAAATCTAAATAAAAAGCACTATCATTACCTAAATTACTCCTATTTAAAACTAAATACTTACCTGTAAAATAAACCCTAAGCTAGCTACATATAGTTACATTGTATCTAGCTTAGGGTTTATTTTTATTTCACAGGCAAGTTTGTATTTATTTTAACTAGGTAGACTAGTTAGTAAATAATTATTAACTATTTACTAACTACCTAGCTAAAATAAATACAAATTTACCTGTAAAATAAAACCTAACCCGAGTTAGACTAACACCTATTTATTATAGTGGCGGCGATGTCCAGAGCAGCAGATTAGGGGTTAATAAGTATAATGTAGGTGTCGGCGATGTTGGGGGCTTGTTATTGGACTTTTTTATTATTTTTTGCTATTAATAAAGGTGTGATTATTTTTGCACTTCTCGTCTCAGTCTGATTCCTGGTGCCCTGACACCCATAAACCTAAGTCTAACCCTAACCCTAACACCCCCTAACTTAAATATAATTAAAATAAATCTAAATAAAATCTACTATCGTTACCTAAATAATTCCTATTTAAAACTAAATACCTATAAAATAAACCCTAAGCTAGCTACAATATAACTAATAGTTACATTGTAGCTAGCGTAGGGTCTATTTTTATTTTACAGGAGAGTTTGTATTTATTTTAACTAGGTAGAATAGTTACTAAATAGTTATTAACTATTAACTAACTACCTAGCTAAAATAAATACAAATTTACCTGTAAAATAAAACCTAACCTGAGTTACACTAACACCTAACATTACACAACAATTAAATCAATTACATAAATTAAATACAATGATCTAAATTACAAAAAAAACAAAACACTAAATTACACAAAATAAAAAACTAATTATCTGATATTTAAACTTATTTACACCTAATTTAATAGCCCCCCCAAAATAAAAAAAACCCTAGCGTAAACTAAACTACCAATAGCCCTTAAAAGGGCCTTTTGCGGGGCATTGCCCCAAAGAAATCAGCTCTTTTACCTGTAAAAAAAATACAAACAACCCCCCCAACAGTAAAACCCACCACCCACACAACCAACCCCCAAATAAAATCCTATCTAAAAAAACCTAAGCTCCCCATTGCCCTGAAAAGGGTATTTGGATGGGCATTGCCCTTAAAAGGGCATTTAGCTCTATTGCTGCCCAAACCCTAACCTAAAAATAAAACCCACTGTCATGCTTATTACCCTCACCTATTGTAACATAGTACTGGCCCTTTAAATCCCCTGCAATTGCCATAAATAGCAACAATCCTCACTTACTCATTGCTTGGTATTGATTCATTCCTGGACCAGTCCTGAGCTCTACCCTCTACCTGCAGTCTGTGCAGCAACCGCTCCCTGAGCACTGTCTCATTCAAGCTGCTTTCCTGTGAAGTGAACTGCTCCGCTAACCGGAACTCCGGCCTCTGTGACGTCACACGCCACTCTCTTGTCGACTTCAGCTGCTATCTTACCGCTCTCAGCACTTACCTTACTTGCGGTTATACCGACGTCCAGTCTCCAACTTTAGGTCTATCAGGTACCAATATTAAGGGGGTTCTTTTGCTTATATTGTTATGCTGCTCAAACTGTACACTTTGGCGCAATCTTCTATGTGCACTAGTTATAAGAGCTCATGTTACTTTATAAGTATCCATTTTCCCATTGCTTCCAAAACACCATAAGCCTTTTCCATTCCTTGTTTTGAGCACAAACATATATATATTCAAGGTATAACATTACACAATAATTTCATTATTGAGGTTAAAGCAACTAGTTACACTGCTGAATTGTACTAACCCTGTTACTTCAGCTATAGTGATTGCTGCTGCTTTGTTTATTTTTTTTCCTTTATTCACATATTAATTGCTAGTTGTGTGTGTGCTAGGTTGTCACATATTACTTAAGGGTAATATCTATGTTACACCCTGCTACACACTTAGCTACACCATTTATATATATAAATATATTGTTCTATCAGTAGCTGTGGTCCACTCTAATATATGTCTCTTTTTCAGACATTACACCCACCCAATAAACCCTTAAAACAATCTAACACTAACCCCCGAAGATCCACTTACAGTTTTGAAGACCGGACATCCATCCTCAACGAAGCCGGGAGCAGTCCTCAACGAAGTGGCAAGAAGTCCTCAACGAAGCCGGGAGAACTCTTCATCCAAGCCGGCAGAAGTGGTCCTCCAGACGGGCAGAAGTCTTCATCCAGACGGCATCTTCTATCTTCATCCATCCGGTGCGGAGCGGGTCAATCTTCAAGACATCCAGCGCGGAGCATCCTCTTCAAACGAAGTCTTCTTCCCAAATGAATGTTTCTTAAAGTGACATCATCCAAGATGGCGTCCCTTGAATTCCGATTGGCTGATAGAATTCTATCAGCCAATCGGAATTAAAGGTGAAAAAATTATATTGGCTGATGCAATCAGCCAAAAGGATTGAGCTTCAATTGTATTGGCTGATCCGATCAGCCAATAGGATTGATCTTGCATTCTATTGGCTGTTTGGAACAGCCAATAGGATTTTTTCACCTTTAATTCCGATTGGCTGATAGAATTCTATCAGCCAATCGGAATTCAAGGGACACCATCTTGGATGACGTCACTTAAAGAAACATTCATTCGGGAAGACTTTGTTTGAAGAGGATGCTCCGCGTCAGATGTCTTGAAGATGGACCCGCTCCGCGCCGGATGGATGAAGATAGAAGATGCCGTCTGGATGACCACTTCTCCCGGCTTGGATGAAGACTTTTCCCGGCTTCGTTGAGGACTTCTTGCCGCTTCGTTGAGGACTTCTCCCGGCTTTGTTGAGGATGGATGTCCGGTCTTCAAAACTGTAAGTGGATCTTCGGGGGTTAGTGTTAGGTTTTTTAAGGGTTTATTGGGTGGGTTTTATTTTTAGGTTAGGGTTTAGGCAGCAATAGAGCTAAATGCCCTTTTAAGGGCAATGCCCATCCAAATACCCTTTTCAGGGCAATGGGGAGCTTAGGTTTTTTTAGATAGGATTTTATTTGGGGGTTGGTTGTGTGGGTGGTGGGTTTTACTGTTGGGGGGGTTGTTTGTATTTTCTTTTTACAGGTAAAAGAGCTGATTTATTTGGGGCAATGCCCCGCAAAAGGCCCTTTTAAAGGCTATTGGTAGTTTAGTTTAGGCTAGGTTTTTTTTTTATTTTGGGGGGGCTTTTTTATTTTGATAGGGCCATTAGTTTAGGTGTAAATAGTTTAAATATCTGATAATTTGTTTTTTATTTTGTGCAATTTAGTGTTTTTTGGTTTTTTTGTAATTAGGTAATTGTATTTAATTTATGAAATTGATTTAATTGTTGTGTAATGTTAGGTGTTAGTGTAACTCAAGTTAGGTTTTATTTTACAGGTAAATTTGTATTTATTTTAGCTAGGTAGTTAGTAAATAAATAGTTAATAACTATTTAGTAACTATTCTACCTAGTTAAAATAAATACAAACTTGCCTGTAAAATAAAAATAAACCCTAAGGTACATACAATGTAACTATTAGTTATATTGTAGCTAGTTTAGGGTTTATTTTATAGGTAAGTATTTAGTTTTAAATAGGAATAATTTAGGTAATGATAGTAATTTTTATTTAGATTTATTTTAATTATATTTAAGTTAGTGGGGGTTAGGTTTAGGGGTTAATAAATTTAGTATAGTGGCTGCGACGTTGGGGGCGGCAGATTAGGGGTTAATAACTGTAATGTAGGTTGCGGCGATGTTAGGGACAGCAGATTAGGGGTTAATAATATTTAACTAGTGTTTGCGATGCAGGAGTGCGGTGGTTTAGGGGTTAATATGTTTATTATAGTGGCGGCGATGTCCAGAGCAGCAGATTAGGGGTTAATAAGTATAATGTAGGTGTCGGTGATGTCGGGGGCGGCAGATTAGGGGTCAATAATATTTAACTAGTGTTTGTGATGCGGGAGTGCGGCAGTTAATGGGTTATGTTTATTTTAGTGGCGGCGATGTCGGGAGTGGCAGATTAGGGGTTAATAATTTTAATTTAGTGTTTGTGCTGCGGGAGGGCCTCAGTTTAGGGGTTAACAGGTAGTTTATGGGTGTTAGTGTACTTTTTAACACTTTAGTTATGAGTTTTATGCTGACTTTAGAATGTGTTACGAATCTTGCGGGATAGGCTGTACCGCTCACTTTTTGGCCTCCCAGAAAAAGCTTGTAATATCGGCGCTATGGAAGTCCCATTGAAAAAAGACTACGCAAATTGCGTAAGTTAATTTCCGGTACGGCCAAAAAAGTGACAGATTAATAGGCACAGGGGAAAATATATCTCCATCAATCTCCATCAGCAGTGCTGAGGTCATGCTTTGCTTTGCTGTGATCTCATGAGATTTCACAGTAAACTTCCTTAAACTGAATAGGAAAATAACATGACTGTGCCTGCACATGCCAGATGCACACTCCCTTGCATGTCCTGGGACTAGCATTCTTTACAGTGGGGTGTGAATACTTAGGAAATTTTGAGGTAAATATCTTCCTTTTTTACATAGATGTGTTCAGGTGATATTTTGTAGTCAGCTTTTAACAGCTATGCAGCTTTTACATCACTTTCAAATGCTTCATCATTTGGGTATCATGTCCCTTTAATAATAAACTGGGTTGATGTGCATCTAACCCTAAATAGTCACACCAAAGGAGAAAAAATAAACGTACTCAAGTGTCTTTTCAAAATAAACTTTAATGATTCAGATAGAGCATGCTATTTTAGACATCTTTTCAATTTGCTTCTATACTCTATACTATGCTTTATTCTCTTGGTATCTTTTGTTAAAAAGTATACATAGGTAGGCTCAGGAGCTGCAATTCACTACTGGGAGCTAGCTGTTGATTAGTGGCTGCACATATATGCCTCTTGTCATTGACTTACCCAGTGTATTCATTTAGCTCCCAGTAGTGCAGTGCTGCTCATTCAACAAAAGATACAAAGAGAATAAAGCACATTTGATAAAAGAAGTAAATTAGAAAATTGTTTAATATTGTATGCTTAAAGGGACAGTCAAGTCCCAAAAAAACTTTCATGATTTAAATAGGGAATGTCATTTTAAAAAACTTTCCAATTTACTTTTATCACCAATTTTGCTTTATTCTCTTGGTATTCCTAGTTGAAAGATAATTCTAGGAGGTTCATATGCTAATTTATTAGACCTGGAAGGCCGCCTCTAATCTGAATGCACTTTGACCACTAGAGGGCATTAGTTCATGTGTTTCATATCGATAACCTTGTGGCTCATGTACGTGAAGTTACCCTGGAGCCAGCACTGATTAGCTAAAATGCAAGTCTGTCAAAAGAACTGAAATAAGGGGGCAGTCTGCAGAGGCTCAGATACAAGATATTCACAGAGGTAATAAGTATATTTCTATAACAGTGTTGGTTATGAAAAACTGGGGAATGGGTAATAAAGGGATTATCTTTCTTTTTAAACAACAAACATTCTGGTGTTGTCTGTCCCTTTAAGATATCATGAAAATCTGTCCTGTTAAAGGTACTTGAGATCTGGATTTGAGAAACGCTGCTTTAGGTTTTCAAAATGAGACCCTGCAAAGGTTTCTTACATTTATAAAGCAAAGTAAAATACAGTTTAAACAATTAAATTCAAAGATTTTTATACTAATAAAATTATTTGGATTGCAAATATTTTAGATCAACTTACTTAGCAATAAGATAAAAAATGTTATATAAAATGTTTATACACTCAATTACAACTGAAAAGAGAAGGCAATTTGTATATAATATTAAATATCTTTATCAGTACTTTCAGAAGCATCACCAGATACATACCCTATAAAACAAAGACATTGCAAGCTTAAAAATGATTTTATTTTGTGTGACAATTTGCCAGTCTAGGGTGACGTCATCACATAAAACACATCTACCATCAAGTACAAATGTTACCTCCTTCTTTAATTTTTTTTAATGAAAAGTTGCACATTTTTATTGTAAAAAACAGAAATTGGTTGCAACAGAGGTGTCTATAAAAGTTAAAACATACTTTATTGTACCGTTAGATCATTAGAATCTGTTGCCTTTTTAAAACTGATTTTAGGAAATGATAGAAAAAATAATAGAAATTACCGAACCGTATAAGGAATAAGATAAGATAAATATATATTTGTTGCAGATTTCCTAGTCGTTGTGCTCATTTGTAAAAATTAGATTTTTCATTTCAAATTGTGATTTTAATAACCCATAGCGATCTGAGGACAGACTATAAATTGTGTCACGACATATCTCATAGTGTCACTTCATAGCTAAGTTGTCAGGACTGTCACATAAATATCTACATATCCTTCTCCAGAACTATGTCCCATTAGCTTCCTGCCTCTGCGTATCAAAAAATCAATACTAGCAATATCGGTAATTGATTTATCGTTACTTCCAACAAGATGATCCCTGGCAAGAATCAAGGCTGTTGCCTAGTAACGAGACGCTAGCTCAGCAGTTGATTAGTAATGCCTCTCTAATTTTTCTCACGCTCTTCATTCGCGGATCCTCGCGAGACTTAAATTCTTCCCATAACGCCTTGCAAACCCTTCCTCCTCCCTCTTTCCGCCATACTGCAGAGCCGGTGAGTAAGTTGGAACCCTTGGCCTTTTCGCAAATCGTAAAATATCTCGGTCATCCCGCTCCGGTGTAGCTCTCTATCATGGTAACCTTGCAGCGCAGTTCAGCCGCTTTCGGGTTGTCCCTGTATGGGTAAGGTTTGTTGGTTGTTTTTGGTTGCCATTTGCGTGGAAGTTGGGCCAGGTCCTGCAGTTACCCGCCTGGCCCCTGACATGGGGATTGTCACGGCAATGTCAGTCAGGCTCTGTGTATGTATCTGTCGTTTGTCTCTGCGCTTTATTGGGAGATTTGGAACGGAACACTTGCTTTAAACTAGTGAAGTCACACATGGTCTTGTTCCTTAGGAGTAAATTGAGGCTGCTGAGCTATAATGGGAATTATTTAGTAAAACTAGCACCATCCTGCTGCTTTTACAGCGTTTTAATGCTTGGTTTAAAATTCAGCCTCCTTTTTTGTTGTAGACCAGTCTGTCAAGTGCCCAGTTGTTCTGTTAGTGTTTGTGCTTTTTGTTCTTAGTATACCTTGTTGTACGCACATATCCTACACTAGGCTGATTGGTGCCTGCACACATTTCTCTCTTGTGATTGGCTAACTAGATGTGTTCAGCTTGCTGCCAATGTTCCTTCAGCAAAGAACAAGAGAATGAGACAAATGTAATAGAAGTAAATTGGAAAATTTAAAGTTGTATGTGCTGTTGGGATCACTAAAATCTTTGGGCTTTCCTGTCCCTTTAAACTTTTTATTTATTTACTTTTCCTGTCTGTTGCTGCTTCCATGAGCTATTAGGTTTTATTCAATCATGTACAATAGTTCTTACGTATCCTTTGTGTAAAAACAATGTAGTCCTATCTAATAAAATGGTTTAACAGTAGGCAAAAAGGTACCAAACACTACTATCTTGATACTCTCACTGACACAGGTCTTATGCATATATCCACTTAGCAGATGTCTATGCAGAAAATGGTCATTGCATCCAATGTTTCCTAAACTAGTGCATAAAATCCTAGAATTTTATTTTTTTTTTAGTGATCTGCTGTTCTATGTGACTATCCCAAAATATTTTGTTTCCATGGCCAGTGATACACAGGGTGTATTTAATATTATGTAGCATTTTTTTAGGGAGTTGAGGTTAAAACACAAATCCTGTTTTATTTTGTATATCAGTTATAAGAGGCTATGGTTTTCTTAGAGATGTATATTGTTTCCATTGCCTGTGTCAGTCACATAAATTAACTTAATATATTGGGACTTTAAATTTCCCTCATGATGGTAATGGGGCTTTTGGAGATAATGTTTATATCAAATAGTTTACTACCTGACACACTTGCATCCCATTAAGTGCAGAAATGTTGTCGTATAGCTGTCAAGTTCTTAATTGACGCAATACATTAAGGGGACAGTAAACTTGTAGTCATTTCATGAGTTTAATATGCAAATGGATAACGTTCTTGCAAAACTGCTGCCATATAATTCTCCAGAAATGGGCCGGCTTCTAAGCATAAGTCATAGCTTTTCAACAAAAGATACTAATTGACTGAAGCAAAAATAGAAGTAAATCGGAGCATGCATTTTTAAACATGCTATCTGGATCATGAAAGAAAATTGTGGGGTTTCATATTGCCTTTAATTTTGTGTGGGTACATGAGATTTGAACAATGTTAAAGTGAAAGTAAATCCTAGCGTTTTACAAATGCTAGGATTTACTATTGAAACTAATAAAGGGGACTTTCATTCATGAAGTATAAGATACTTTGTGTAGAAAGCGCCTTTTATTTGATTCAATCGATCTCCGTTTTTACCTTGTACAGGATTTACTGCACGGCTATTGGCTAAGAGGTGAAAATGTCATCACCTAGCCAAAAAAATTTTTTTGCCGTGGGTTCCTGTACAAGGTAACGGCGATCGATTGAATCAAATAAAGGAGCTTTCTACACAAAGTATCTTATACTTCATGAATGAAAGTCCCCTTTATTAGTTTCAATAGTAAATCCTAGCATTTGTAAAACGCTATAATTTACTTTCACTTTAAGTAGTGATTGGTAGTATAATTCCTGTCTGTAGCTATCTAACTTGGGCACTTAAAGTAATCATTTTGTCCAGAGATGTCGTTTTGTTTTTGAATACACAATGTGCATCTGTTAATGAACTATATGGGCCAGTAATACTACTTGCTGTGCTTAGCTATTAAAGGGCCATGATACCCAAATGTTGAAACACTTGAAAGTGTTGCAGAATAGCTGTAAAAAGCTGACTAGAAAATATCGCCTGAACATTTATATGTAAAAAAAGATTTTACCTCAATCTCCTAAGTATTCAAACCCCATTGCAAAGGACTTTAAGCAGCAAATCAGTATGCCTGTCCCAGGACAGCTAAGGAAGTGAGCTTTTGTGCACACTCATATTATTTCCCTATTCAGTTGATGCTGATTGGCTGGCTGCAGTTCATTTCTTTTTCTTTTTTTTTTTTTTTTTACACAGGACTTACTCTGGTGAGCTGAGGAAATTGTGATGTAAAATTTTTTATTTTTTTTAACATAGAGATGCTCAGGTGATATTTTCATGTCGGCTTTTTAGTTTTACTGCATCAATTTCAAGTGATTTAGCATCTGAGTATTATGTCCCTTTAAGTGTTTAGCCCAATATTTTTCTATGCCCCTTTAAACATGCCTTGACATGCTTTCTTTTTGGCCATACTGAATATTACTGTATTGTTGTCTTCAGTTGGTAAATGGTTATTGATGGGTTTTTTTTTCTCCTTAGGCACCATGGTGCGCATGAATGTTCTTGCAGATGCTCTGAAAAGCATCAACAATGCAGAGAAACGTGGTAAGCGTCAGGTTCTGATCAGACCGTGCTCAAAAGTGATCGTGCGGTTCCTTACAGTGATGATGAAGCATGGTAAGTTGTTCTCAGAACTTGATTTGTTTTTTTTTTTATACCAAATCTACTACTAAATAAAATTGACCATCAACACCAAATAGCCTTTCAGTTCTGTCTTCTACCTTAGAAATATCAACCTTTTGTAAGTGGGAAGATGCTGCTTGGTTACTTGACTCATTCAGATTTCATGAAATGGTTGTGTCCTATAAATAGAAGTAATGTGGTTTATGTTGTGTGCATTTGGTCTGGAGGTTTATTTGCTAGATATAATGTCCTTATTGTGTAAAATTATTATTTTTTGTGTCCGACAGGTTACATTGGTGAATTTGAGATTATTGACGACCACAGAGCCGGGAAAATTGTTGTTAATCTCACAGGCAGACTTAACAAGGTAAGTGGAAGTGTTGGATAGTTAAAGGGATATGAAACCCAAAGCATTTCTTGCCATTCAGAGAATATCTAATTTTTTTTTTTTCCAATTTACTTCTATCAAAATTGCTTTGTTCTCATAGTTTTTCTTTAAGAGATACATAGGTGGGTGTCTGGAGCACTACATGGCAGGAAATGGTGCTGCGGACATGTGCACGCTCCTGAGCTTACGTCTCTGCTTTTCAACAAGATACCAAGAGAAAAAAGAAAATTTGGTAATGGAAGTAATTTAGAAAGTTGTGTAAACTACATGCTGTTTTAATCATGAGAAAAAAAATTGGGTTTCCTTTTTCTGCTTAAAGGGAGTCTAGTCCAAAATAAACTCATGATTCAGATAGAGAATGTAATTTGAAACAATTTTCCAATTTACTTTTATCACCAATTTTGCTTTGTTCTCTTGGTATTCTTAGTTGAAAGATAAACCTAGGCGTTAATACGCTCATTTCTAAGCCCTTGAAGGCTGCCTCTTCACTCAGGGCATTTTGACATTTTTCACCTCTAGATGGTGTTGGTTCATGTGTCATAGATAACACTGTGCTCACGCACGTAAAGTTCCAGTGAGCCATCACTGATTGGCTAAAAGGCATGTCTGTCAAAAGAACTGAAATAAGGGGTTTGTTTGCAGAGGCTTATATACAAGATAAGATGATGTATTTATAAGTTTTTTTTGGTTATGCAAAACTGGGGAATGGCTAAAAAAGGGATTATCTAGTTTAAAACAATAACAATTCTGGTGTAGACTCCCTTTAACCCACATTCTGCTGCTTTCAATACTGACCATGCATCTTGCTTACCTATTACACGTAGATTTGATTTATTAGACTTTATTCTTGTAAAAGTCACCCTTGAGTGTATCACCATTTATAAAAGAAAAGTGGCCTTTCTCAAGCTAGGATTAAAGGCTTTTACTTAAAGGGACAGTATACACTCATTTTCATATAACTGCATGTAATAGACACTACTATAAAGAATAAGATGCACAGATACTGATATAAAAATCCAGTATAAAATGGTTTAAAAACTTAAAAGCTTTCAGTTTAGCTCTGTTGAAAAGGCAGCTGGAAAGCCCACTGCAAGTGGGAAATAAGACACCCCCTCCCCACCTTTTGCATATGAAAAGACCCTTTACACAAACAGGAGTAAGCTGGAGAAGGTAGCTGACGGTATTCACATAAAACTTTGGGGCTTGGTTAGGAGTCTGAAAATCAGAGCAAAGTTATTTAAATATAAGCAAAACTATACATTTAAAAAAAAAAACCAACAACTTTATGGGCTATATAAATAGATAATCTACAAAACATTTATGCAAAGAGAAAATGAGTGTATAATGGCCCTTTAAATATGTAAGCATTTTGGCAATTTAAAAAAAGAATTCATATAGATGACTAATGTCCCTTAAAGCTATATTTTGAACACCCATTGCCTCACTAATTAGTAAGTAATGTGGGTTTTTTTTTTTTTTTTTTTAAAGGGGCAGTGAATTCTGTTCTTCTATTGGTGCAAGACTGCTATTAAAAAATCTATTTTATGTTAATGAATGCCTCTGTATTCTGTTATTGGACAACTGCTATTTATTTTCATTTGCCCTCATTGATTTACTGAGGTCAGATGTATCGGGTAGAAAGTTGGTTGGACACAAGTGCCTAATGCTTCGTTTTCTTTTCAGTGTGGTGTCATTAGCCCCAGATTTGATGTTCAATTGAAAGATCTAGAGAAGTGGCAGAACAATCTCCTACCATCACGTCAGTTTGGGTAAGTTTTCAGATTGCTATCGCTTTATCGCCACAAGACTGCATGGAACGTCTTAACCAATCTGGCGTCCTGCAGCCTCCTGTGCTTTCACACATTGTAGGCTGTCCCCCATGATCTGATCCCACCCTCAAAATCATGTGATTGCCTAAACAATCTGATTTTATTTTTAAAGCAAGTGTTTACATTGGAACAAAAGCCTCAGCATGAAGGTGTTAACTGCATCAAGTCAATACTTTGAATCAAATTAATTCTTGTATAAGGTTTGTGTAGTTGCTGAAAGGTGGGCCATATTTAATTTTAAACTATTTCTAGAACGCTTTATAGATCTATATAGATTGGCCTGGCATTCAGTAAATTAAACTTCTGACTTGCTTGGTTTGTGGCATGTTTCAGTTAGCTGAACTGTGTGTACTATGTGATTGTGCATTTCGGGTCATTGCATTCTTCCCTGCTGTACAAAATGTTTCAATCTTTGTTGTAAAAACGTGTTCGCATTTCTACAGTGACTTAAAGGGACACTGAACCCACATTTTTTTCTTTCGTGATTCAGAGCATGCAACTTTCTAACTTACTCCTATTTTTCTTCGTTCTCATACTATATATTTGAAAAAGGCATCTAAGATTTTTTTTTTTATTATTAAAGACTGGACAGTTTTTTTTTTTTTTTTTTTTTTTTTTTTTATATTGGTGGATGAATGTATCCACCAATCGGCAAGAACAATCCAGGTTGTTCACCAAAAATGGGCCAGCATCTAAACTTACAATCTTGCATTTCAAATAAAGATACCAAGAGAATGAAGAAAATTTGATAGGAGTAAATTAGAAAGCTGCTTAAACTGTCATGCTCTATCTAAATCACAAAAGAGAAAATTTGGGTTCAGTGTCCCTTTAACTATCTAGAGTAGCTGCAGGCATGAGCAGTGACACGTCAAACCATTGGTTGTTTGAACTATTTACATTTGTTACCCCTATATTTGTGTCTGGCTGCGTACAAGTCTTAGTCTTTAAGAGATCTGCATATGCACCATACGCCTACTTTTTCGGTGTGAGCAAAGCGTAAGCACTAATCATAAGCTCTAGATTTTCTTTATCCAGCTTGTAAACTGCTGATTTTGTCCTTTTTAAAGACTTATTGGCCTTTTTAATTCTAATATTTCAAAGTTCTAAAGAAATGTACTTAAAACTGAAATGCACTAAATTGTAATAGAAATAGTATAAATGCTTCTCTGAAGAGCTGGCTGGCTAGATAACGGATGTATTGTGCATACAATCAGTTTGCACATGCATTTTCGCATTGCACCTGCTCAGTTAGCCTGCAGTGATGCACATTGTTGCCCTTGACATAGGACCTATGGCAATTAGCCCTACAGTTTGTGTGCGCAGTAAAATACATTCCTAAATCTACTACTTGCATTTACCCTGCCCGTGCACACCCAATCACGTGCAGGCATGAGCTGTCAATATTCCCGGTTAGAAGAGACCGGGGAGATTGACATTCTCCATCTAAAAGGTTGCCAACAGGGCAGGGGTGTATGGTGTGACTGCAGCTTCACTTGTGCAGATGCAGTCAAAGGGCTTGATACATCGAGCCCAAAGTGTTAAAGGTACATGAGAACCAAAATTGAGGTTCAGAAAGTGTATGCATTTTTAAACTTTCCAACTTGTCTAATTTGCCTTGTTCTTTTGGTTTCCTTAGTTGAAAAGCATACGTAAGTAGGCTCAGGGGTAGCAATGCACTACTGGGAGCTAGCTACTGATTGGTGGCTTCATTTATATGCATTTTGTCATAGGCTCACCCAATGTGTTCAGCAAGCTCCCAGTAGTGCAGTGCTGCTCCTTCAACAAAGAATTCCAAGTGAATCACACACTGGTAATATAAGTAAATTTGAAAGTTGTTTAAAATTGCGTGTGCTATCTGAATAATGTGATAACAGTTTGGGGTTTCATTGAGGTCTAACTAGATCAAAACGGCTGTCATAATTGGCAAAATGACGTAATCTAATTCGTTTAGAGTTGGCAGTACAGGAAACGGCAAATGTGATGTATTTGCATAGCTGCACACCATTGCTACTAGAGTTTTATAACACTGCAACTCATATTACTGTGACATTGGGACTCTGTTTCTAGCAGTTGGTGGTACAGAATATACTGCTATACACTTGCCAATGGCTTTACCACAACTGCAGGTGATTAAAATGCAGTGTTTAAAACGGTTTTCAGTAAAAATGTTTTGAGGGGATATAATCACAATTAATTCCTTTTTAATATGCCAAGGTGTTAAAAAAGAAAAAAAAAATCACTTAGTGCCATTGATTTGTGTGTGTTTTTTTTTTTTTTTTTTTTTTAATACTTGCTTAGATTCTCAACCCCAAAATTATTGGCACCACTCCTGCTTTTTAGGGTCTTGCTTATTTTAGACTATTAATATCAAATGTATCCTAAAGTGTAGACCCTATAATTATAGGCATAAGTTTTCACCGTTGACTAACAATAATTTGCCTGTTAAGAATGGCAAATATCATTGCCTTTGATTTGGTGCACCTTGACGCTTGGACGACCCTTTTTAACATTATATTAACAAAGATGTGCAATAAATTGTGCACAGCATTCTAAATGGCTATCTGATCTAAGCAATGCTTGGTGCGGAGAGCAAAACTTGTAATCAATACAGTGATTTATTCCTTTAGACAATTGTCTAAAATAGAGCTTGTCAACACAATTTCTAATGTTAATCAAAGGCATTTAACTGTTATGGAATTGTATGTTTTTTATAGTAGGCCGCCTCATAATTTATAAATATTTTATTCTTTCAGATACATTGTGCTAACCACTTCAGCTGGCATCATGGACCACGAAGAAGCTAGGCGAAAACACACAGGAGGCAAAATCCTGGGATTCTTTTTCTAAATCTGTACAACAGGCAGGCCAATAAACTGTTATCACAAAAAAATCTTGCTGTGGCTCCTGTTTCTTTTGATGAGAGGTTTATCATGCAACCATTTATAAAGAACACTTTGGTGTGCAAACAAATGCATACACTAGTGCTTCCGTCCCTGGCATGTTCTAATAAAAAGGACTTTTTTTTTTTTTTCTCTGACTCTTTTGAAGGGGGTGTAAAACTGCTAATTAGCACACAGTCCTTTTGGACAGTGTACTATAAAATTGGTTTTACCTTTTTTGTTAAAGGGACATGACACCCAATTTTTTTTTTTTCCTTTTTTCATGATTTAGACAGAGCATGCACCTTTAAAGGGCCACTAAACCCAAAATCTTTCTTTCATGATTCAGATAGAGAATACAAATTTAAAAAACATTACAATGTACTTTTATTATTTATTTTGCTTCATTTGTTAGATATCCTTATTTGAAGAAAAAGCAATGCACATGGGTGAGCCAATCAGCAGCTACTGAGCATATCTAGGCATGCTTTTCAGCAAAGAATATCAAGAGAATAAAACAAATCAGATAATAGAAGTAAATTAGAAAGATGTTTAAAAATGCATTCTCTTTCTAAATCATGAAAGAAAAAATGTGGGTTTCATGGCCCTTTAAAGGGGCATGATACTCAAATGTTGAAACACTAGAAAGTGATGCAGCATAGCTCTAAAAAGCTGACTAAAATATCACCTGAACATCTCTAAGGAGATTTTACCTCAAATGTCCTTTTGCAGGACTTAAAGCAGCAAATCAGTAGGCCTGTCCGCACTTGCAAGGGAGCGTACCTCATGCACATGTTTCCCTATTCAGTTTAAGGAAGTTTTAAATTTCATTTGATCAGTCCATGACCTCAGCACTGCTGATGCGGATTGGAGATGCTCAGGTGATATTTTCCTTTCGGCTTTTTTTATAGTTATACTGCATCACTTTCAATCTGGTGGCTAAATGTAGGGTTCTGAACCAAAAATGGGCTGTCTCCTTGGCTTATGTTCCTGGATTTTCAAATAAAGATACCAAGATAATGAAGGAAAAATTAATAGGAATTAATTAGAAAGTTGATTCAAATTTCCGAGTAAAAAAAAAGTATGAGGAATTGCTCCCTTAAATGTTATTTTAAGATTTGAAAAAATTTCTTTGCTTTTTGAAATCATATCCCATTGAAATCGAGATATTTGAAAATAAACATTCGTACCTCTGTTCCACTCCACTGGGATCAGGATTTCTTTTAAACCTTTTGTTTACTGGTTCTAGAAAAAGCTGTTTACTGAGAATTTCAGTATAGGTAGAGAGAACGCAACAGGCAAAAACGGCTATTTCAAATGACAAAAAGGTAAATGACCTATTTTAAAATAGAATAAAAAATAAATTAAAGGGACACTAAACCCACATTTTCTTTCATGATTCAGATGCAGCATGCAACTTTCTAATTTAGTCCTATTGATTTTTCTTCGTTCTCTTGCTATCTTTATTTGAAAAATAAGGCATCTAAGCTAAGTAGCCTGCCAATTTTTGATTCCGTACCCTGGACAGCACTTGTTTGTTGGTGCTGTCCAATCGGCAAGGACAACCCAGGTTGTGAACCAAAAATGGGCTGGCTTCTAAACTTACATTATTGCTTTTGAAATAAAGATAGCAAGAGAATGAAGAATTGTTTAATAGGAGTTAGACAGTTGCTTAAAATTGCATGCTCTTTCTGAATCATGAAAGAAAAAAATTGGGTTCAGTGTCCCTTTAATACACTCCAGCAGATAAAATGGATTATGGAAACACTTAGGGGTAGATTAAAGTGTCAGTAAACCTTAAAAATGTTATATAATTCTGTACATAGTGCAGAATTATATAACATTATATTAGCGCAAACTTTGTAAAACATAATATACCCTTTGAATTTAAAAAAAAACGGCTTTTTTTTCACACATCGCATTGGGCCAGCTGTATTGTCACAGCCCGGCCCAACCGTGCCATTTTACACAGTGCAGCTCGCTCCTGTCAGGCCGGGCTGTGACTATACAGCTGGCCCGATGAGCTGTGAAAAACAGACCCGCTCAGAATAGCACAGAGAACGGGTCTGTAAAACAGCCGTTTTTAAAAAAAAAAAAAAAATTCAAAGGGTATATTATGTTTTATAAAGTTTGCGCTAATATAATGTTATATAATTCTGCACTATGTGCAGAATTATATAACATTATTTATGAGGTTTACTGTCTCTTTAATCAAAGACATTCTCCTTTAATCCCATCCAAAATAGAGCATACTAACTGATCGTCATATTCATCAAAGCAGTCTGCGCCTATAATTGTGCAAATCTGAAAAACTTCGCACTCTGCTTGCATTTGCCTAGGTGCATGGGCGCGCTCCTGAGTGCAACAATATACATTAGTAGTAGGTGTAACAGCCCGACCTACAAATACGCCCAGTTTCTTATCATTGCTTTGCGCTGATAGGGAACTAAAACTTCGGCTTCAATTGCGTGTTGTATATTTCGCCATACAGACTGAGGTGCACACCATTATAATATATGCTATTACACATATATATATATATACCCCAGCTCGTCTGCGCAAAGTTACGTCTATTTTTTTTTAATAAATTCAGGCGCACATGTGCGCTTCTCCGGAGGCGAGCTGGGGCGCAGTTACAGGCGAAGCACATACAGTTTGCCTAGCCTTTGATAAATTTAGCCCTTAAAGGACACATGTTTACACTGTCACTTAAGTGGTTGTAGGTAGGTGTTTTAAAGAATGGAAAGGAGCTAATGCATGTTAAATGTCCCTTTTTAAAGTAGCTTTTAAAAACATTTCAAAATCTAAATATTTCAAGTCAAAGTACAACTACAGCTATTTTGTTTTGCATTTTCAAATTAAAGTTAAAAACAAAAGTATAGATTGCGGTCTCTTGCACAAGTCCCAACATCTGTCTGCTTATTGTCATCTCATTTGGGTTTTTTTTTTTTTTTTTTTTTTTTTTTTTGAAGACCTGAGTTTAAAAGGATAGGTAAAAAAATGAACTTTGCATGAGTGCATTTCAATTTGAAATGTATTCATTTTTGCAGTATACTTAATCTAGCAAAAATGCTTCTAGTAAGTTTTAGTTGCATATGCACATATCTTCTGAGGGCCCATGCAACAGTATTCAAACATTATGCCTGCTCAGAGGTAGCAGTGGTGTGTATTGCTTCTGAAGGCTTAAAGGGACACTGAACCCACATTTTTTTCTTTCATGATTCAGATAGGAGTAAATTAGAAAGTTGCTTAAAATTTAATTCTATAAAATTTTCTTCTCTTGGTTTCCTTATTTGAAATGCAAGAATGTAAGTTTAGATGCTGGCCCATTTTTGGTAAACAACCTGTGTTCTTGCCGATTGGTGGATAAAAAAGTGCTGTCCAGAGTTCTGAACCCAAAACAGCTTAGATGCATTCATTTTCAAATAAAGATAGCAAGAGAACGAAGTAGCAGTAAATTAGAAAGTTGCTTAACAATGCATGCTCTATTTGAATCACAAGAGAATTTGGGTTCGCTGACTGTGAAAGTGTATTTGAATACTGGTGCATTGGCCCTCACAGCATGTGTGTATGCTGCAGTAAACTGTAATAGCTTTACTAGAAGCAATTTTTGTTAATGGAAGCATATTGCAAAATGCTGCTTATTCAAATGCACCCATGCACACTTCATTTTTTTTATATCCCTTTAAGATTCTTGCATAAAGTTGCTTCTGGATTACTCTTGCAGATATATATAAAGTGCCAAGCTTTATTAGTTTCCTATAAAATTTATATAAACAAATGGCTGCAATGTCTCTAGGCTTAATTATTGCAGCATCACCTTTAGCTAAATTCTCATCATGCACCACCTTGTAGATTGGTATGTATGTTAACGACTCCAAGGCAACAGTTTCAGTAAAAGCCCAAGAATAAAACCATATTTTTCTTTCACCCATTTATTTTCTACATTAAAGTGAGCAAAGATAAACATATCGGCAGGTTAAACGATCATTTTAAACCAATGTGGTCCAAGATGTGTTCATCACCTAAACAAATTTTGTTAAACTAATATAAAACGAATTTCAGTTTTTGCATTTAAATGGAATGAAACCCTTTTTTCTTTCATTAGTCAGTTTGAAACTTTCTAATTTACTTGTATTATAAAACTTTCTTTTCTTTCTAATGACACGGTGAGTCCACGGATCATCTCTAATTACTATTGGGAATCACTCCTGCCCAGCAGGAGGCGGCAAAGAGCACCACAGCAAAGCTGTTAAATACCACCTCCCTTCCCTCCAACCCCAGTCATTCTCTTTGCCCTACGTTAAGAGCAAGGAGGTGGTAAAGTTTAGGTGTCTGGAAGAAGATTCTTCAATCAAGATTTTATTTTCCAGCAGTGCAAGTTTGTTCTGCTTTTTCCTGGGGTGTAGCCATAGCCCATGTCGGTCTCTTCAGTAGAGCAGTCTTAGTCAACCCTAAGAAATCTAGTAAGCTAAACAAGTACCTTCCATGGTGGAGGTTTTCCCTGTACCAAAACTATCTACAGAGATTATTGCTAGGGAATGGGAGAGACCTGGGATACCCTTTTCTCCATCCCCAATTAAGAAAATGTTTCCAATAGCTGACTATCAAGGAGTCTTAACAGACGGTCCCCAAGGTGGAAGGGGCAATTTTCTCTTTGGCCAAGAACTACTATTCCCATAGAGGATAGCTGTTCCTTTAAGGATCCTATGGATACAAAGTTGGAGGGGTTACTTAATTAAAAAGATGTATGTACACCAGGGTTTACAATGGCAGCCTGCTGTGTGTATTGCTACTGTCGCCAGCATACTGGTTTGATGCATTGTCTGATTCTATTCAGACAGAGATTCCCCTTGAAGAGATCCAAGATGGGATCAAGGCTCTAAAGTTGGCCAATTAATTTATTACGGATGCTTCCCTTTAGGTTATTAAGCTGGGATCAAAGATTTTGGGTTTTGCCATACTGGCCCGCAGAGCCTTATGGTTGAAGTCCTGGTCTGCGGCTGTTTCATCTAAGCTTCTGGCGATCCCCCTACAACAGACCTTGTTTGGGCTGGGCTTGGCGGAAATTATTTCAGACATTACGGGAGGAAAGGGTAATTTCCTCCCTCAGGAGAAGAGGAATAAGCAGAAGGGACATTAGAGTATTTTTCGTTCCTTTTGAAACTTAAAAGGTAAGTCTTGCTCTACCAAGCAGGACCAGTCCAAACCTTCTTGGAGGACCAACCAGTCTTGGAACAAGGGGAAGCAATCTAAGAAGCCTGTTAATGACTAAGTTAGCATGAAGGGTCTGCCCCCGATCCAGGACCGGATCTTGTTGGGGGGCAGACTTCGCTCAGGCCTGGGTTCGGGATGTCCCGGATCCCTGGGCGGTGGATATCGTGTCCCATGGATACAAACTGGAGTTCAAGACCTTTCCTTCCAGGGACAGGTTTCTGCTCTCAAGATTATCTGTAGACCAGATAAAGAGAGGCGTTCTTACACTGTGTCTGGGACTTATCCGTCCTGGGAGGGATAGTTCCTGTTCCAATGCAGGGTCTGGGTTTTTACTCCAATCTGTTCGTGGTTCCCAAGAAAGAGGGAACTTTCAGACCAATTCTAGACCTCAAGAGTCTAAACAAGTTCCTCAGAGTTCTGTCCTTCAAGATCAAAACTATTCGTTCCATTTTTCCCTTGGTTCAAGAGGGTCAATTCATGACAGCAGTATATTTAAAGGATGCGTACCTGCATGTTCCCATCCACAGGGATCATCACAAGTTTCTGAGGTTTGCATTTCTAGATTAACATTACCAGTTAGTGGCTCTTCCATTTGGCTTTGCCACAGCTCCCAGAATTTTTTTCAAAGGTCCTGGGATCTCTGTTGGCGGTGCTCCGGTTACGGGGCATTGCAGTGGCGCCTTATCTGGATGACATTCTGGTTCAGACGCCATCCTTCCAACAAGTGAACTCTCACAGAAGTTATCGTTTCTGCGGTCTCACTGACTGAAGGTGAATTTGGGAAAGAGTTCCTTGATTCCAGCTACAAGGGTAGTGTTCCTGGGAACCATAATAGATTCCTGATCAATGAAAATATTTCTGACAGATCAGAAAATCAAAGATCCTCAACTTTTGTATGTCCCTTCAGTCCTCTCCTCGGCTGTCAGTGGCTCAATGTATGGAGGTGATCGGTCTGATGGTAGCTGCCATGGACATCATTTCGTTTGGCCAGTTCCATCTCAGACCTCTGCAATTATGCATGTTCAGGCAATGGAAGGGGGATTATGCGGTTCTATCTCCGCAATTTCTTCTGGATCAGGCGTCGACTCTTCTTTGGTGGTTGTCTCAAGATCATCTCTCCCAGGGAACCTGCTTTTGCAGACCCACCTGGGTGATTGTGACAACGGATGCCAGCCTTCTGGGATGGGGAGCAGTCTGGGGCTCACTAAAGGCTCAGGAGACATGGATTCGGGAGGAGTCTGTTCTTCCCATAAACATCCTAGAGCTGAGGGCAATCTTCAATGCTCGCCTGGCCTCAGTTAGCTTCAGCCTGGCTTATCAGGTTTCAGTTGGACAACAATAACTTCAGTGGCCTTCATCAACCATCAGGGAGGAACTCAGAGTTCCTTGGCCGTGACGGAGGTAGCCAAGATTATTCAGTGGGCGGAGACCCACAACTGTTTGTCTGCGATCCACATTCCAGGAGTGGACAATTGGGAAGCAGATTTTCTTAGACAGACCCTTCACCCGGGGGATTGGGAGCTCCATCCGGAAGTGTTTTCCAACTTGATTCTCAAATGGGGACAGCCGGAGCTGGATCTCATGGCATCTCGACAGAATGCCAAGCTTCCGAGGTACGGGTCAAGGGATCCTCTAAGGCGGTACTGATAGATGCTCTGGCGGTTCCTTGGAATTTCAGTCTAGCATACCTGTTTCCTCCGTTTGCTCTCCTTCCTCGGGTCATTGCTCGAATCAAGCAGGAGAAGGCATTGGTGATCCTCATTGCACCGGCATGGCCTTGCAGGATCTGTTATGCAGACCTAGTGGAGGTGTTATCTCTCCCACCTTGAGTCTTCCACTGAGGAAAGACCTTCTTCAAGGGCCCTTCCTTCATCCAAATCTTGTTTCTCTGAAGCTGACTGCTTGGAGATTGAACGCTTAATTTTATCCAAGAATGGGTTTTCTTAGTCGGTCATTGAGACCATGGTTCAGACTCGTAAGCCTGTTACCAGAAATATTTACTATAAGATATGGCGTAAATATCTATTAGTGAATCCAGAGGCTACTCTTGGAGTAAAGTTCGGATTCCTAGAAGTCTGTCCTTTCTCCAGGAGGGTTTGGAGAAGGGTTTATCGGCAAGTACCTTTTTGAAGGGTCAAATATCTTCCTTGTCTATTTTGTTACATAAATGTCTGGCAGATGTACCAGACGTGCAATCGTTCTGTCAGGCCTGTGTTCAAACCTGTTGCTCCTCCCTGGAGTCTTAACCTTGTTCTTAAAGTTCTTCAGCAGGCTCCGTTTGAGCCTATGCATTCCTTTAGATATTAAGATGTTATCTTGGAAAGTTTTTTGTTTGTTGCAATTTCTTCTGCTCGTAGAGTCTCTCGGCGTTGCGGCTTGAATCTCCTTACCTTATTTTTCATTTGGATACGGTAGTTCTGCATACTAAGTTAGGGTTTCTCCCTAAAGTGGTTTCGGATAGGAACATTAATCAAGAAATCGTTGTTCCTCCTTTGTGTCCTAACCAGCCTTCTCATAAGGAACGTCTGCTGCACAACCTAGACGTGGTGCGTGCGTTGAAATACTATCTACAGGCGACTAAGGATTTTCACCAGTCTTCTACTCTGTTGTTTTCTCTGGGAAATGTAAGGGTCAGAAAGCTATGGCTACTTCTTTCTTTGTGGCTTAAGAGTATAATTCGCTTGGCCTAAGAAACGGCTGGGCAGCAGCCTCCTGGGAGAGTCACGGCTCTAAGAGGGCTGTTTCCTCTTCCTGGGCATTCAAAAATTAAGCTTCTGTGGAACAGATTTGCAAGGCTGTAACTTGGTTCTCTCTACACACTTTTTTTCAAAATTCTATAAATTTGATGTTTGCCTCAGCTGAGGCTTCCTTTGGGTTCTACAAGCAGTGATGCCTTCCATTTAGGTTCCATGTCTTGTCCCTCCCTTATCGGTGTCCTCTAGCTTGGGTATTTCCGTGGACTCACTGTGTCATTAGAAAGAAAACAAAATTTATGCTTACCTGTTTATTTAGACAGTTTTTTTTTGCGTTATAAACCTCAGGCACCTCTGCACCTTGTTGCTCTGCTTTTTCCTTCAGTCGAATGACTGGGGTTGGAGGGAAGGGAGGTGATATTTAACAGCTTTGCTGTGGTGCTCTTTGCCTCCTCCTGCTGGGCAGGAGTGATATTCCCAATAGTAATTAGAGATGATCTGTGGACTCACTGTGTCAAGAAATAAATACATTTATCAGGTAAGCATAAATTTAGAGCAGAAAAACAAGGGAAAAGTCACTTAGATAGAGAGTAACCACGGTGAAGTGTGTCAATCCACTTGAGAGCAGTGTGTTAGTCAGCTAGCTCCCAAAATCACAATGTGTGTAATGTTTGGAAATTCACAGGATTGAATGACCAGGTCCAGTGAGTATTCCCTACCTCAAACTTAGACCGGTGAGGTTCATATACCTCCGCTGGATGCACAAATATAAAAATGCAAACACACTAGATGTCTAGTGAATATAATAAATATATATATGCCAAGAGTCCACAACTCATACCTGTGTGCTGCTGGATCCTGAGCGACAGTCCATTGTGGTAGAATATCAGTCCTCCTTATTATGTATTGGACATGTAATTCAATCGGTATCCAGCTCCTGCGGTAAACCTGAGTGAACTCTGACGGCTGCGGTGGGTAGCTCCTCCTTCCGTTTGTATCCCAGGTGAAGGGCGTGATAATGCGGTCAGGTTGAATTAGTGCAATACCTTGCTGCTGTGCTACACTATGGGCCGGTCAAATGCGAACAAGGAATGAAAAAAGGAGCACAAGCAGCGGTTTCAATGCACATAACATTTATATACAAATGCCAAACATAGCGCCGTGGCGCTCAAAGTGAAGAAAAGAAAAACAACACGTTTGTCAAACAGAACAAAATCGTGAGAGGGGATAACACACCCCGGGGTAAATACTGACAAAAATCAATAGGACTAGCTTAAAGAAACAGGTATACGCGTTTCAGCTTACAGCCTTACTCATTACCTGACTAAAACACAATGAGGTGAACTTAAAAACAGTAGCTAGTCATCCTATTGGTAGATGGGAACACTCCCATTAGTTAATCCTCCAATGGAACGATTGGATTGTGTAGCTATGATCAACTAGGACAGCAAGGAAATATGCACTGTTTACGGCTCACAGTGAAACGTATGGAACAAGAATAGAAATGTAAATAAATAAACAAATAAACATAAACTTGAATATAAATATAAACAGTTCTAATGCATTATATGTAGCATAAATCTAATAGATATAGACAATTTAGATTAGCAAACATGACATGATAATTGTTGATATACTCAATTCCGACCAGAGAGAGTATAAAGGGACCCCGGACCCAGCCGAAAACATTTGAGTTGCTGGGAAACTGCTCCATCGTTGCTGAAACAAAAATACAAATATACAGGTGGTTTAAGCACAGAATAAATGTCGTTTGCAACCAGATTATACAACTTATATAAATATTGAACTATAGTGACCAGACCCTAGGCATACTATACATAATTATGCCAATAGTGCTATTAGCCTGAAAAAATATATGTATAGTACGGTCAATATTGTCTATAGATAAAAAAGTGCTCTAATTATATGCATTCCTTAACAGACAGGTCAGCAGGTAGCCTTATTATAACAGGGAACCTTATTAGCCATAGTGGAGTGAATCTAGAGGGTGAGCTAAAGTACCAGGGACCCGAAAAGCCATACTAAAGTACCTGGTGCTGTTAGGCTCCTATTCTCCTAGGGTGACATGGTATGGACCAGGTAAGCCTGGTGGGGGAGAGGAGAGGATAGGCCCTACCAAAAATTGATAAGGTCATATTCTGAGTTTAGGCCCTCTGGAACTCTTGTCCTGAGTTTAAAGATCCAGAAGGCCTCCCTCTCCCCTAGCCTGCGGACCCTGTCAACTCCACCCCTGCAGGGAGCCACCCTCTCGATAATAGTCCATGTGAATGAACTGGTGTCTTTCTGGTGTGTGCCAGCAAAATGTTGGATCAAAGCTGTAGTGAGTACCCCCGCCCTTATATCACTAAGGTGCTCTTTAATACGGGTTCTGGCCTCTCTTGTCGTGAGGCCCACATATTGAAGGGAACATTCCCTGCAAGAAATAACATAAACTACATATGTGGACCTACAGTTGAGGCAAGAATCTATCATGAAGTTCTGACCCGTCATTAGTGAGGTGAACTGGTTTCCAGGGGCTAGCTTTTCACAGGCCACACATGTACGATGGTGGCAATGAAATGTACCCTTACAACTCAACCATGAAGAAGTGGTTTGTACTGTCTTTTTAATTCGTGTGGGTGCCACAATGTTTCCTATTGTTCTGTTTTTCTTGTAGGAATACCTTATGCCATCTCTGACCACTCCTTGGAGTTTGTCATCTGCAGATAGCATATGGAAATTATGCCTCACTATTTGGCAAATTTCCCTATATTGTCTTGAGTACTCAGTTAGGAAGACAATTTTGTTGTCTTTCCCTTCCTGAGTGCAGGATTTAGGCATAAGGAGTCTTTCCCTAGGTATTCCTCTAACAATATTCCTCGCTTTCGTGATGACAGAACTCCTATAGCCTCTCTCTTTCAAGCGTAGGGTCAGTTCATTGGCCTGTTTCTCATAAACCTCTGCATTACTGCAGTTTCTTTTCAGCCTAATGAACTGACCCTTCGCTACCCCTTTAAATACTCCTGGCGGGTGGCAACTAGCTGCGTGTAGCAGTGAGTTGCCCGAAATGGGTTTGCGGTAGGTCTCTGAGCTAATGAACTGGTCCTGTCTACCTCTGAGGGTCACATCTAGAAAATTAATGGTATCGCTTTGTATCTCATTAGTAAAGTGTATCCCCATAGAGTCATCATCAAGACTTTTTATGAATGTCTGTAATTCAGATTCACTGCCTCCCCATATAAAGAGGAGGTCGTCGATATAGCGACCGTACCAAACCACTTTGTCTTTGTGAGGATTCCCATCTCCATAGACGTGGGATAGCTCCCACCAACCCATGAACAGGTTGGCGTAAGAGGGGGCAAATTTCGCCCCCATGGCCGTCCCACGCCTCTGGAGAAAGAAATCCCCCCCAAATTCAAAGTAGTTATGGTTAAGAAGGAAGTTGGTAACTTCCACCACAAAGTTCACAAAGTTTGAATTTAGTCCGTATTGTTTTTCTAAGAAAAACCGGATGGCTTGTAACCCCTTTACGTGTGGAATGGAGGTGTATAGCGATTTGACATCAGCTGTCAGCCAAACATAGTGTTTGCTCCAGACTACTCTTGAAAGGAGATTGAGTACATGCTTTGTATCTGAGAGAAAGCTCCATAAAGCACTCACCATTGGCTGCAAGACATGGTCCAGCCACTCTGACAGGTGCTCCAGCAGGGATCCAATGCCACTCACGATTGGCCTCCCCTGTATATTTTCAGTGGATTTATGGACCTTGGGTAGGTGATTAAATGTGGGGATGGTGGGATTAGACACTAAGAGATAGTCCCGTGTCTTGGCATCAATAAAGCCCAACTCCACACCATCATCTACAAGGGAGGCCAATCGCCGCTGGAACCTCCCTGTCGGATCACCCGGTAGAGCACTGTAGTCATCAGTATTCCTTAATTGCCTGTAAGCTTCCTCCTTGAAGCTACTGGCATTCAGTACCACTATGGTACCGCCCTTATCTGCGGCCCTCACCACTATATTTTCATTGCTGGCTAGACTGTCTAGGGCCTTCCTCTGTAGTGCTGATATGTTGTTATGTTTGCCCCTCTCTGACTTGTAATATAACTTAGTGAGGTCCAATTCTACCCTCTGTTGGAATTTCTCCAAGACTTGGCCTCTGTTCTGGATCGGATAGAACGAGGACTTACACTTAAAGGTTGGAACCTGTACACTCCCAGCCTCACTGGCCTCATCCCCTAGTATCTCTAGAGACCTAATGTCACAGATTTCCTGAAAACTGAATTGAATGTCGGGCCCTTGGCCTACCAGGCCCCCTGACCTATTTCTGGTCATAGATGCGTGGCTCTCATCACTTTCTCCCTCTTGGGAATGGTAGAACTTCCTTAGTGTTAATTTCCGAATTAGCTTATTGACATCAAGTAGTGTCCTGAACAGGTTAAAATCTGCAGTTGGCGTAAAGGACAGTCCCAGGCTCAGTACCTCCAGTTCATGTTTGGTCAGCACCACATCTGAGAGATTCAGTACATTCTGTAGTTGCCTCGGCCTCTGCCCTTTCTCTGGGGGTACCTCCTTTGATCCTTGTATTGGTGGCTTTGATCCTTGCTGGCGCCTCCCCCCCCGTCTGGTGTTCTTTGGGGGACGTGAAAAACCTGTTCCAATTGTGCTCTCTCCACTTCTGTAGCCTCTGTAGTACTCGTCTCTACACATCTTATTTCTTCCCTATAGTGTGAGCGTGGCTGTGGAGCTTGTGTTTTTAGTATAGAGGGTGGTAGAGGTATTGAATTGTCCTTTGGTCTGGTCACTGGTGTCTTAGGTGGTATTTCTTCACCACCCGATCCAGACCCCTCATCACACGATTCCCCTTCACTTTCAAAAAAGTTCACTCTCCTTCTGCTTCGCCTGTGTCTATTGTTCCCCCTTGATTTATTTGGGTAAAATGTATTTCTATTTTGTTCCTTCCTTAGAGTTTGTCTATCCTTTTTATTCCATACATAGACACGATTCAAGTCGTAGTCTAGCTGGTCCCTAAGGTATT
Organism: Bombina bombina; assembly: GCF_027579735.1. Classification (NCBI taxonomy): domain Eukaryota; kingdom Metazoa; phylum Chordata; class Amphibia; order Anura; family Bombinatoridae; genus Bombina; species Bombina bombina. The sequence continues at coordinate 157,142,354 of NC_069509.1, forward strand.
TACTGTGTTTTATTTCTAATAGCAGTGTTTTCGCTTCTGCTATTATTTGCTGGAGTGTGCTGTCAAACTTTAGATAGCTTGGTTCCTTGCTCCTATTGTTCAGTTCCCTCTGAACCTCTTTAATTTTTAATGTTATCTCCTCTAGGGACTTTTGTTTGTATTCGCAGATCAGCTGCATAAGTTTCTGTGAGCAGGTACTCAGGTGGCCATTCCACAGATCAATGAATATCTTATCATCTGTGACAAAAGTAGGAAATTTGTTTAGCCTTAGTCCCCTGGGTATAATGCCCAATTCCTGATACTTAGTCAAAGTCTTTATATCCCAAATGAGTTTGTTTTCTTTTAGGAGTAGAAATTCTAATTCCTCAAATAGGGCAACCAGGCTATAATGAGATTTGTCAGTGGAAAACACTTTGTTATAATCCACAGGAGCAGTGTTCCTTTCCTGTGCATTCCTCAGTGAGAACAGTGAAGCTACTTCAGTACTACCCCCTTCACTCATACCTGACCGCAAGCACGCTCACACAAAAAATATATGTGTTTAAAAGCTGGTAACAATGTTTGTGTGCCAATAGCTTCAATTGGTGTAGATGCCACCTAGGATTTCGGTTACCCTCCCAGGAGTCTGGCCAAGACCCCACGTATACACGTAATAGAGCAGAAAAACAAGGGAAAAGTCACTTAGATAGAGAGTAACCACGGTGAAGTGTGTCAATCCACTTGAGAGCAGTGTGTTAGTCAGCTAGCTCCCAAAATCACAATGTGTGTAATGTTTGGAAATTCACAGGATTGAATGACCAGGTCCAGTGAGTATTCCCTACCTCAAACTTAGACCGGTGAGGTTCATATACCTCCGCTGGATGCACAAATATAAAAATGCAAACACACTAGATGTCTAGTGAATATAATAAATATATATATGCCAAGAGTCCACAACTCATACCTGTGTGCTGCTGGATCCTGAGCGACAGTCCATTGTGGTAGAATATCAGTCCTCCTTATTATGTATTGGACATGTAATTCAATCGGTATCCAGCTCCTGCGGTAAACCTGAGTGAACTCTGACGGCTGCGGTGGGTAGCTCCTCCTTCCGTTTGTATCCCAGGTGAAGGGCGTGATAATGCGGTCAGGTTGAATTAGTGCAATACCTTGCTGCTGTGCTACACTATGGGCCGGTCAAATGCGAACAAGGAATGAAAAAAGGAGCACAAGCAGCGGTTTCAATGCACATAACATTTATATACAAATGCCAAACATAGCGCCGTGGCGCTCAAAGTGAAGAAAAGAAAAACAACACGTTTGTCAAACAGAACAAAATCGTGAGAGGGGATAACACACCCCGGGGTAAATACTGACAAAAATCAATAGGACTAGCTTAAAGAAACAGGTATACGTGTTTCAGCTTACAGCCTTACTCATTACCTGACTAAAACACAATGAGGTGAACTTAAAAACAGTAGCTAGTCATCCTATTGGTAGATGGGAACACTCCCATTAGTTAATCCTCCAATGGAACGATTGGATTGTGTAGCTATGATCAACTAGGACAGCAAGGAAATATGCACTGTTTACGGCTCACAGTGAAACGTATGGAACAAGAATAGAAATGTAAATAAATAAACAAATAAACATAAACATAAACTTGAATATAAATATAAACAGTTCTAATGCATTATATGTAGCATAAATCTAATAGATATAGACAATTTAGATTAGCAAACATGACATGATAATTGTTGATATACTCAATTCCGACCAGAGAGAGTATAAAGGGACCCCGGACCCAGCCGAAAACATTTGAGTTGCTGGGAAACTGCTCCATCGTTGCTGAAACAAAAATACAAATATACAGGTGGTTTAAGCACAGAATAAATGTCGTTTGCAACCAGATTATACAACTTATATAAATATTGAACTATAGTGACCAGACCCTAGGCATACTATACATAATTATGCCAATAGTGCTATTAGCCTGAAAAAATATATGTATAGTACGGTCAATATTGTCTATAGATAAAAAAGTGCTCTAATTATATGCATTCCTTAACAGACAGGTCAGCAGGTAGCCTTATTATAACAGGGAACCTTATTAGCCATAGTGGAGTGAATCTAGAGGGTGAGCTAAAGTACCAGGGACCCGAAAAGCCATACTAAAGTACCTGGTGCTGTTAGGCTCCTATTCTCCTAGGGTGACATGGTATGGACCAGGTAAGCCTGGTGGGGGAGAGGAGAGGATAGGCCCTACCAAAAATTGATAAGGTCATATTCTGAGTTTAGGCCCTCTGGAACTCTTGTCCTGAGTTTAAAGATCCAGAAGGCCTCCCTCTCCCCTAGCCTGCGGACCCTGTCAACTCCACCCCTGCAGGGAGCCACCCTCTCGATAATAGTCCATGTGAATGAACTGGTGTCTTTCTGGTGTGTGCCAGCAAAATGTTGGATCAAAGCTGTAGTGAGTACCCCCGCCCTTATATCACTAAGGTGCTCTTTAATACGGGTTCTGGCCTCTCTTGTCGTGAGGCCCACATATTGAAGGGAACATTCCCTGCAAGAAATAACATAAACTACATATGTGGACCTACAGTTGAGGCAAGAATCTATCATGAAGTTCTGACCCGTCATTAGTGAGGTGAACTGGTTTCCAGGGGCTAGCTTTTCACAGGCCACACATGTACGATGGTGGCAATGAAATGTACCCTTACAACTCAACCATGAAGAAGTGGTTTGTACTGTCTTTTTAATTCGTGTGGGTGCCACAATGTTTCCTATTGTTCTGTTTTTCTTGTAGGAATACCTTATGCCATCTCTGACCACTCCTTGGAGTTTGTCATCTGCAGATAGCATATGGAAATTATGCCTCACTATTTGGCAAATTTCCCTATATTGTCTTGAGTACTCAGTTAGGAAGACAATTTTGTTGTCTTTCCCTTCCTGAGTGCAGGATTTAGGCATAAGGAGTCTTTCCCTAGGTATTCCTCTAACAATATTCCTCGCTTTCGTGATGACAGAACTCCTATAGCCTCTCTCTTTCAAGCGTAGGGTCAGTTCATTGGCCTGTTTCTCATAAACCTCTGCATTACTGCAGTTTCTTTTCAGCCTAATGAACTGACCCTTCGCTACCCCTTTAAATACTCCTGGCGGGTGGCAACTAGCTGCGTGTAGAGTTGCCCGAAATGGGTTTGCGGTAGGTCTCTGAGCTAATGAACTGGTCCTGTCTACCTCTGAGGGTCACATCTAGAAAATTAATGGTATCGCTTTGTATCTCATTAGTAAAGTGTATCCCCATAGAGTCATCATCAAGACTTTTTTTTTCTATTCTTGTTCCATACGTTTCACTGTGAGCCGTAAACAGTGCATATTTCCTTGCTGTCCTAGTTGATCATAGCTACACAATCCAATCGTTCCATTGGAGGATTAACTAATGGGAGTGTTCCCATCTACCAATAGGATGACTAGCTACTGTTTTTAAGTTCACCTCATTGTGTTTTAGTCAGGTAATGAGTAAGGCTGTAAGCTGAAACGCGTATACCTGTTTCTTTAAGCTAGTCCTATTGATTTTTGTCAGTATTTACCCCGGGGTGTGTTATCCCCTCTCACGATTTTGTTCTGTTTGACAAGCATAAATTTAGTTTCTCCTGGTTTCATTTGTTGAAAAGCAGGGCCATAAGCTCAGGAGTGTGTACATGTCGAGCACTGTATGGCAGCAGTTTGCAAGAGCACTAGATGGCAGCACTATCTCCTGCCATGTAGTGCTCAGACACCTTCAACAAACACTACCATGGGAACAAAGCAAATTTGATAATATAATTAGATTTTGTAAAAATGTTTTAATAGGATGCTCTGTCTTAATCGCAAAATAAATTATTTGGGTTTTATATCCCTGTAATAGAGAAAAACTAAATGAATGGATTTCAGTATGTTTAATTTTAACTTACTTGTAATTTAAATGGGTACACTTTTGCATGCCAAAATATCAATACATGGATCTAAGACTGGTTCATCCCGGCTCAGAGCTGCTGGAGCAGCATGTGGCCCCCGGGAGCCGGGGCCCAAGATATTTGGGCGGAGCCGATGCTGTAACAAGGTCTGAGCACAATACCTCCATCCTCGGAATGCCCTTAAGTGTCACTTGTCATCCAATCAAGGGGGCATCTGAACCCCTGCTAGGCACCAGGTATGGCTGTGGAGGAGCCTTGTTTCCAGCCTGGGGGCATTACACCGCTACAGCAGATTCTGGCCTCTGGTACAGGAGCTCTCATTACCTCTTTCTTTGTTACACCACTGGATGTAGTAAAGATAAGACTGCAGGCACAGAGAAAGCCCTTCTCTAAAGCGTTGTCTATAAAGTCTCTACCTTGGACACCTACCCTGCGCCACCCCAAATGGCGTGGCTTTCTGTACTGCAATGGACTGATGGATCACTTGTTTGTGTGCCAACATGCCACTGCTTGCAGCACTTTGTACCGAACCCCCACACACTTCCACGGCACAGTGGATGCATTTGTGAAGATCACACGCCATGAAGGGTTAAAATCTTTATGGAGCGGGCTCCCACCCACACTGGTTATGGCCATACCTGCTACAATTATATACTTCACATGCTACGACCAGCTGCGAGATTTCATGAGATACCAACTTGGATACCAGGGTAGCCACATACCTCTCATTGCTGGAGCACTTGCTCGATTGGGAGCAGTCACAGTTATCAGCCCTCTGGAGTTGATCCGAACTAAACAACAGTCTCGCCAGCTGTCTTACATAGAGCTGAGTGCTTGTCTGCGCTCTGCAGTCTCTCAGGATGGGTGGCGCTCTCTTTGGAAGGGTTGGGGACCAACTGTGTTAAGAGATGTCCCATTTTCTGCTCTGTACTGGTTTAATTACGAGTTGCTGAAAAGCAGACTGAATGAATCCTGTAGTGCCCTAGAGGCGCCATTCCTGACTAGCTTTACTGCAGGAGCAGTTTCTGGAACTGTCGCTGCTATTCTCACTTTGCCTTTTGATGTGGTGAAGACGCAGAGGCAGATAGAACTTGGTGACATAGAGACAGGTGTTTCCAGAAAGCAGAGGTCTACAACCTGGGGAGCCATGCGCAGGATCAAAGCAGAGTCTGGAACCAGGGGATTATTTGCAGGGTTTCTCCCTCGCGTTATTAAGGTGGCCCCAGCCTGTGCTATCATGATTAGCTCTTATGAATTTGGAAAGAACTTCTTCCAACAACAGAACATGGAGAAGGTGCAGAACCAGTGATTTATAACAAACAGAGAATTGGTCGAGCTATGCGATCTGTACTACAAGGTAGTCATGGTAAATGCTGTGCTCTAAAACTAGCTGGTCTGGATTGTGATGTAGCTAATAGCACTAAAGAAAAAAAGCTTTGAGTCCTAGCTCTAGAAAACTTCAATAGGACATTCTGCCAGTCAATCACCGATTTTATAGAAATCAGAAATCACCTGTAATTCAAACCACGGAACTCCAGATTTAAAAAAAATAAATAAATACAAATTTATAAATATATAATATATATAATTCAGAAAAAGCAACTCAGATTTAGTATAACATAAAATGTGGCTGATAAATATATGGGACCAACTTTAGACATTGGACATTTTGTATATAAGAAACGTAGGAAGCTCTTCTAATGGCAGTCAATAAATCCAGAAATGTTCTGACTATAATCAAGGGGACAAAGTGCTCTGGGAAAGACTTTTCAATCAATATAAACCCAAACAATCCAGAGCTAATGCACAGTCACCTGTGATCATGTAAGTTGAGCATGCCACATAAATCCAGTAAATGTGCTCTAGAAAAAATACTAGAGCAAATCTTACATTTGGAAGCCCCACCAAGAGATCATTGAGCCCACAAACCACTGATTACAGAACCCTACAAAAAAGTGTTTTGGAGCACAGAGATGCCGAAGTTTGCAGTACCGTGTTTGTCCGGGGTTTAACACAGAACAGATAAGAGTGAAGAAGCCTATATTACTCAGCTGCTCATAACAGCACCAAATGGTGTATACGGAGCAAAGTGATTTCAGAGCTGAAGTTAACAAAAAATAAAACAATCTCCAAACTCCGAATCCAAGCGATTCTCACCACAACATTCCCACGCTCAAGCATGTAAACTCTTTCTTCATAGAGGACTTCTATGCTTAGGATCTGACCTGAAGTCAAGCTGGAACTGCATGTGTGTTATGCTGTCTTGTCCTACAAGTGCCTATTCTCCCTCCCCTTTTTTTTTTTTTTTTTTTTTTTTTTTTTTTAAATATAATAAGTAGCAAACCTACTGACTGTACCTTGATTCTCGTCTAACCAAAGAGAACAAGAGCAGTAGATTCTATGGGATGGCTAAAATGAGTTGTATGTAGACTGTTCAAATGCTGGAGCAGATATGTAGAAAATCTTAGTACGCTGTTTTGTACAATACCACTTTCATATAAAACAATATTATGAATTATTGGATTTAAAGGTGCAATCCTACTGGACTGCAAATACATAATACATACATAGTGTATTTGTTTATATGTTGCTGCTAAATAAGTGTGTGGGGGGGTTTCGTGTAACAGGTGCTGTACCTGTGTCCTTTTTGTCAAGTTGTAGCATCACCAGTACAGCACTTACTCAGTAGGGAGAAGTATTTGCCAGTGAACTCTCTTCTTAATAAACATACAGTAGCATCAGAAAAAGGGAGCAGTTTTAGAAGCTACTGACAGTCCAGCCTATTCCTTGGGATTGCACCTATAAAACTTGTGAAACTTAAAATATTTAAATGCTAACATTAAATCCCATCTGGCAAATGAACAGGATAACTGCAGAACAGCAGTTTGTGGGGTTTTCTTTTTCTCTATGCTGTAGCTCATGGAGCATTACAGGGATTGATAAATGTTTTATAAAGAAATGCTCTTATTTATTGTACAGTGAAAGCTCAAAAAAGCACTCTAATGGATGTGCAGACAGGTCTGCAAAAGATGAGGTCCACGGGAGTGACACATAAAAGTGTGATACGACAAATAGAAAATATTTCACAGAGTGAATCAAATAGTTGTGCATCTATGTAGTATGTGTTTTTTTCTTCAGGTATATTTATAGGTCTGTGTTTGTTGTTGATACCAGTAATTGCCTTAGTAATGCATGGGTTGTTTTTGTTTGTTAGGTTTCTCTAAAAAGTAAAAAAAAAAAAACAGAACAGAAAACTGACATCATAATATTTAATGATGTCACAATCTGACAAAGCATTTGTAGAAAAGTGTAATATGCAAACAGTCGCTTTTAAAGTCTCCAAATAAATGTTCACAAAGTGAACAATAAAAATGATGAGGAATCAGTTAGAAGTCATTTTGAAAAATGTTTGTTGTTAGAGAGATATACAAATCATAAAAAAAACTTTTTTCTTTTACTTATTAATAAATCATTTTCCTTAGGTTCCCTTATGGTCTTGGCTGTGTTTCAGTTACTGTTCTGTTCCTGCTTAGAACATAAACATTCAGTTAATTTTCATTGAAGTCTTAGCCTCTTGTTAACAATTAAAATCTGAAGTCTATGCACTGCGTTTTTATTAACTTTACAGGGCTACATATGCACTAATGGAATTTTGCAAAATGAAATCTAATTAAAAATATGCAGTTATTTAGTTTGCTAAGTAGAATTCCTGATGCTCTTTCTGCCCTCCCAATGTGGAGCAGGTTTATTATTATTATCGGTTATTTGTAGAGTGCCAACAGATTTCGCAGCGCTATAAGGAGGAATTGATATAGGGAGAGTAAGGGTCATGTGACAGCATTCTTATCTGCAAGTTTCCAAACGAAATAAAGCTGTCAAATACAAATGATATTGGTGCATCAATTAGAGGTGGTCTATTAAATAACTATTTTAACCCCTTAAGGACCACGGCACTTTTCCATTTTCTGACCGTTTGGGACCAAGGCTATTTTTACATTTCTGCTGTGTTTGTGTTTAGCTGTAATTTTTCTCTTACTCAATACTGTACTGTACCCACACATTATATACTGTTTATCTCGCCATTAAATGAACTTTCTAGCGATAAAAAAAAAAAAAAATATCAATACATA